>NW_025317428.1:0-119611 GCF_018873765.1 Telopea speciosissima
GCTAATGCCATGGTCTCAGCTCTAATGCCCATCCAAAGACGCACCTCATTTCTTTCCAGGTTCCTTGTCTCCTTGAACCCCTGCAAATCATTGTAAATGTGAACAGTGGAACCACTATCCACCAACCAAGAATTGGTTGGTTCAAAAGATAAATTAAACTCATAAAGAACATGAACATCACATGTACCTTCTTTAGTAGCCTCAGTTTCATCCGGCTTCTTGTCTTTCACAGTAGCCAGGTAAGCACGACATCTCCTTTTCCAGTGACCCTCCTTCTTGCAATAGAAACACTTGCCTTTGCCTTTATTGCCAGACTTCCCACCCTTGGGTTTCAGGTGCTTGCCCTTACTTCCCTTTTTCTTCTTCTTCCCATTTGAAGAAGGCTTTACATCAGTTGCATTAACCTCAGCCTTGTCTTTTTTCAAGGAACCCTCAGCCTCTACCAACGCGTTAGCAAGCTCAGTGAGCTCCATCTCCTTGTTAGACATCTTGTAGGACATCTTAAAGGGCGTGTAGGTAGAAGTGAGTGATGCTAAGATCACATCGGTCTTGTATCGTAGGCTGAATTCAGTCCCCATGGATTCCAATTTTTCAAATTGATTGATCATTTTCATTAAATGATCCATCACTGGAGTCCCCTGGGACATCTTGGAGTTATGGATTTGACCCACCACATCAGAGTGGGCATGTGTCAATTGCCTGTTGAACAATTCAGCAAGCTTATCCATTTTACCCCCAGCTGTGCGTATATCCTTGACCGAGCCTAGAACTGACTTTTCCAACGATCCTAGGATATAAAGTGATGCCTTAGAATCCCTCATGAGGAACTCCATTTGCCTCAAAATCGTTTGGGTCGGGTTGAGGAGGAACTTATTCATTAAAAATCGTATACAGTCCTTCTGCAGTCAGGAGCAATTTAATGCTCCAGTATCAATCAATATAATTTGTACCATTAAGTTTGTATTCGCTAATGAGTGTTAATAGGTTGGAATTAACAGCAACCATTGTAAAGTAATCTACACATGTACAAGTAAAAATCACATGCAGATTAACAACCATTGAAATTAATGAATTGAGCACACACACATCAATGGTCTTTCATGATTTGGGTTTCCCTCATAACCCAAAAGATGAATTGGATACCTACAACCCTTGTATGCATAACTTACCCTGTCGGGAGTCATTATACACACCGTAGTAGTGTGGACTAAGCTGTCCGCCTTATGGGCTTCCAATATTTTCAGCCACTTGGGTGTCATGCTCATATCCTGTCGGCTGACATACACCCAAGTCATGTATTTACCTATTGCATTAGTTAGAATCATGGAATCATGAAAGATGGCCCACTGTCGTAGTGCCCTCTCACTATCCATACCCTAACGTATCTAGATAGAGGTAAATATAGATAACCATGTGACAGTGGTCCTGGCAATGTCCTGTCGGCGTATGCGGGGCATATCACACAATATCTATATTTATCTTCAATAGAAGGCCATGGACATGTCTACTGATTGAGACTAGTCCATATCATACATGTATTATTAAAGAGGGATTAAACAACTTTCACATATCATGGATAGATTTAAAAACAACATAATTAATCAACATTAATTAAAAGTGATTATGGGATGGCGGCATTTTTATTAGAAGTAATTAAAGAACCCTCCCAATAAAAATAAACTAATAACTTGGGTGCATCAATCATGCCATGGATGCCACGCCTCGATCATCTCCTCTGCCCGATCACGTCTTCAAAGTAAGTCTTTGAGCGCCACATGTGGATCATCATCAACATGCCCTGGGAGTCCTAGCTCCTCTAAAATTACAATGGAAACCTAAGAAAAAGTTCTATACACTTTCTTTTCCATAATAATAAAGAAACCCCACATGGAGAAATCAACCCACCATTTGGGCTGCCCATGGGGTGGAGTACATTTGTTTATAAAAAAGATAGGGGGAGAGAGAGAAAGAGAGAGAAGCATCACATCCACCCTTAACCCCATGTATCACATACATAGACAATCCATCAATTATATTAGAATGCTATTCTCATAATCACATTATAACATAATCTCATGCATGGGCATTGTTAAAGCAAGTAATAAAAAATAACATGGATTTCCTCAATTATTGAATCATCACATCACATATGATAACATGTATCCAAACTAAAAAATTAAAATCATATTTTAATTGCAAGTGAGTGGAGGGAGGGATCCCTTCACCCATCTTCTTCCTTTAAAACCAAAAATTTTGTTTTTCCCGTAGATAGTAGCCACTGGCACCGTAGGCAGAAGCGACTGGCACCGTAGGCAGTAGCCCAAAAAAGAAGAAGGAAAATACGCAAATGGGCAGGGAAAAGGGGGAGGGAAGGCTTGGCAGAGGGCGCTCCCCCCCCCCCCCCACATGATTAAAATTAAAAAATAATAATCATTTATTTGGATACATGCTTCAATAATTGAAATAAATAAATCAATAATCAAATCCATCATACATGGGTAGGTTGTTACACCAACAACCTTGTAACTACCCATGTGGACATGGGAAGGTTGTTACAACAACCATATTATAATCACCCATGTGCCAACTTGCATCCCACTCATGATAATCATATTAACCATTAATTATTCAATATTCATGGGTGGAAAATGTGGCTTTGATACCACACTATTGGTCAAACAACGGTCCAGGGATAAAACCATGGTTCCCTAGGGAAACCAACTAGGGTATTGCACACCCTGGGTTAGCCCATGGTGTCCCATGGGCACCCCATTTTAATTTTTAGGGTTTCCCATGGTTGCCCATGGGAACCCTAGTGCAACCTTGTTAGGGTTTCTCCTTCCCTCATGTGTCCCACGCAATTATAGAGCACATTAGGGACAGAGAAACAACATCTCTAATTCATCACATGGCAAGAGGGATCCATCTCATACTCGAATGCGCAGCAAAATTAAATCGATTTGAGTTTCTTTCGCATCCCATAAATATTAATAATTAATAACTGAAGGAATTAAACAAGAATTGCTAACCTGGTGAGCCTCAAGTGTTGCTCCTCCAATAGACAATGGTTCTTCCACCGGTGAACGCTCCAAGTAAACAGATCTGAACCTCCAATGGTGCTACCAAGGTTCTTCAAGCCAATCCCAGATGCTCTCAAATTCTTCAACACAGATCTAGGGTTTCACAAACCCTAACTCTCAAACCAGATGAGACAAACTAGAAGAAGAAGAAGAGATCTCAAAGAGGGAGAGAGAGACCAAAACGCAGAAGAGGTGCCAGGAAAAAATGTGGAGCCCTGCCCCCTCTGCGTTTTTGGTCCCCTTTATATAATGTTAGGGTTTAATTAAAAACCCTGAATGGATAAGATTTAATCCCTTTGAGAGTCTGACTCTCTCTCTCTTTATTTGACAGTTCTGTTTAAACTCAAAGTGCTTCTAAAAGGGAACGAAGTAGAATCTAATAGGGAAAGTATTAATTAATTACTTTATTTAATATTTATGGATAATTATAATTAGCACCATATCCATTAATTAAATAAAGAACCAATTAAAATAGTAAATTCCAAATAACTCCCTATATGATAATAAATTATCATATACAACCCCCCACTAATCATCACCATCATTATGGAATCTAGGGCATGTACACATGTACTGCCAAACCCCATTCCATAGTACATGTCCATATAAGAGTGTCTGTGCATCTGAGCGGGCCCCACAAAACTCGATAAAACACTTTATTCAAATAATTATAAATAATGTATCATTTTATGTAAAATAGATTTTTGCAAAACCATTTCCAAAACGACACTGGATCCAGATTTTGATCCGACCTTGCACAGACAGTCTCTACCTTGGTGTTCCCCAATCGGGTAGTGGTGACCATGTTGGGTAACTCCTTCATTCACAAAGTGTTCACGCATTCCCAAAACATTGGCTTTGACTCACTTGAGTCTTAGTCATTGATGAACCAAAGAATGCGATCACACTTCGCAGTGACAAGGTTCCCTCAGGCAAAGGGTGTCGATGACACATGTCTATCCCTTCCTACATTTGGCAATAATACATGAGGGAATCGACAAAGTAGATTCTTTGCCAATACACACATCAACATGTGAGTACTCGCATTCGTACCCTGACATCACATGTCTAAGCATACCCAATGCGATGACCATATAATAAGGGTGCCCAGCCCAAACCCTAGTCGCGACTACCATTTTAAGTATAACTTACGGACACATAATGCTCAAAAAGTTTATATCGCATGTGACAATATTAAACTAAAATATATAAATGTTCAATACAAAGGTGAATCGGGTTGAACCGGACCGAACCGGGTTTGATGGACACACACTTGTCCAACAAGTTTGTATAGGTCCAAATAAGTCTAAGTGAAATTATTGTAGAGGTCTTGAGGTAGCAACAGAATTAATGGCCTTATAAGAAGCTTTAGTAAGTTTACTTCTTTGACATGCCCCACAAGTGTGTTGCTTATCAAAATTCAACTTAGGTAAGTTTCTCACTAAGTTCTTAGAGGAAAGGGATCTAATTATCTTAGGATTAATATGTCCCAATTTTCTATGCCATAAGGTTGCATCATCAAACTTAGATATGAGACAAGCATCATGAGAGTTTACACTAAATGTACAAGTATAAACATTATTCTTCCTACAACCCTCAAGAATCATGTTATCATTAGAATCTTTAATCTCACACTTTGAGGCATTAAAGTTAACAAAATAGCCATTATTGAATAGTTGACTGACACTAAGCAAGTTGTACTTAAGGTTATCAACTAGGCTGACGTTAGAAATTACTGTACCTCCAAATTTTATCGATCCATTTCCAATGATTCTTCCTTTGTTGTTGTTTCCGAAGGATACCCATCTTCTTTTTTATTTCTTGAGTTCCAAAAATAGCTTTGGGTTGGATGTCATGTGTTTCGAGCAGCCACTATCAATATACCATTCCTTGTTGCTCAAGTGCACCTACAAGACAAGAATGCTTAATAAAACTTTGATCCCCATTGAGTGTTGGGTCCATCATTGTTAGTATTATACATTCCTCTTGGTCTCCACACCATTTGGTGACCATTTGCCTTTTGGTTCCCATACCAACTTGTGTATGATTGGGGGTTCCAAGGTCTTTGATTTTGAGGTATTCTATATGAACCTTGGTTATTGGGTGGTCTTTGCACCTTAGTTGGAGTCTTAGTTGGTTTTGGTACCTTTAGATGACTCCTCCTATTTTGACCATTATAAGGTCTTCTAGGATGGTGGAAGGATTGATTCATATGATGACATTCCCAAATGGTATGTCCCTTTTTGTTGCAATTTTTGCATACAACAATTTGAGGGTTATACGGAGTCTTCTCTTTGGGATTTAGTTTGCTAAATTGAGGAGTTTTCTTTCTAGCATAACATTCCTCAATTGAGTGTCCTTTCTTTCTACAATAGTTATAAAATTTCTTCTTTACTTTCGTACTTGTTATTTTACTTGAACTTGCCTCTTTAGTGTGATTTGAACCTTTGTTCACATCATATCCTACTCTTTCCTTGTTGAAGGGTGATTTAGAGGCATTTTCAAGTAAGATATCAAGGGTCTTTTTGCCATTTGTAAAGGACTCTAAGGCTTTACATAATTTCTCTTTTTTCTTCTTTCAAGATATTTACTTGAGAAGTTAGGGTTGTGTTTTGGTCTTTGAGGATGTTTATCTCCTTTAAGAGATTTTTCATAGTAGTAGCTAGTTCCATACTACTTTGGTAAAGGTCTTCAAAGGCTTCTTCTAATTCTAAGAAGTCATTTTCCTTATTTAATGAAGAAGTGGTATTAACCTCATTTTCGGTTTCTTCTTCTTCGATAGCCATTAATGCTAGGTTTGTTTATTCTTTTTCTTCTTGTGATTCTTCATCACCCTCTTCTTCATCACTTGAATCAAAGGTATGTTCAACTTTGTAGGCCTTCTTGTATTTCTTCATTTTAGGGCAATCTCCTCTAAAATATCCTGGTTTCCTACATTCATAACATACAATATCTTTTGAAGAAGTGTCAGTGTTATCCTTAGAAACACTCTTACCTTTTTGGTCCTTGGAAAATCTTCTCTTGTTGAATGAAGTTTTGCCCTTGTTCTTCAAAAATCTTGAAAACTTCTTGGATAGATAGACAATCTCATCATCCGAGAGTTCTTCATCATCATCGCTAATGTCATAGGTTTTGAATGCAACAACTTTCTTCTTTGGTTCCTTAGGCTCATCCTCCTTGGTGTCTTATTTGAGCTCCATCTCATGAGTTTGGAGTGATCCCAATAGCTCATCTAGACTTAGCTTGTCGATGTCCTTTGATTCCTTTATTGTTGTAGTCTTGGGTCTCGATTCATTTGAGAGAGATCTCAAAATCTTTCGAACGTTCTCCCCATTGGAGTAAACCTTTCCTAAACATTTCAACTTGTTCACAATGTTAGTAAAGCGAGTGAACATGGCATATATGTCTTCATCATTTTCATCTTAAACAGCTCATATTCATTTACTAACATATCAATTTTAGATTGTTTCACTTCAGAAGTACCTTCATAAGTAATAACAAGTTTATCAAACATCTCCTTAACGGAGTCACACATACATGTCCTGTTATACTCTTTTTCTCCTAAGGCACATTAAATATAGCTTATAGCTACATAGTTGAGTTGAACCTTTATTTTTTCAGCTGGGGTCTACTCTTCCTTGGGCTTGTCTATAGAGTTTGGTCCATTCTCAATGACTTTTCATGCATTAATATTATTGGCGCACACGAAGTTCTTGAAGCGATTCTTCTAATAGGAGAATCCTTCACCTTCAAAGAAGGGAGGTCGGATAATGTTATATCCTTCAACTTTACGATTGACAGAGGATCCCATGGTCTTAAAGCTCTTTTTTGGATTAAAAATAATCACAATCTTGAGCTCCCGCTCTGATACCAAATGTGAATTCACTTAGAGGGGGGGGTGAATAGGTGAAGATAGCAGAATATGCTAAAATAATGCGGAATAAAAAATTATCTAAGGAAGGCAAGTAAAGCAAATAAGCAACAACGATAACACATAAGATTTATAGTGGTTCGGCCAAGCTTGCCTACGTCCACTCCTCTCACCATAGAGAGAATTTTACTATGTTAAATCTTGAGTAAGAGCAAGAGGACTCGTACAACTCTTGAGAAATGAGCAAGAGGACTCAACAACAACTAATCTTGATTATTGAGCAAGAGGACTCAACCTACTATTGTTTTCGAGCAAGAGGACTCAAAACAACATATAAAATATAAATAAATACTAAGATTAAAGTTACCTCAACCTTAGTGAAGCTTTGCTACCTTTCAAACTATAAAGCTTTATGTAAAATGAGTGAAGGAAGCTAAGTGAGAATGAATGCCTTAAATGAGTGCTTGAATTCTCACTTGAGATTGACTTATCATTGGAGGCTCTTAATTATGATTAGCAGTGGTGTTTAGAGCCTTAAACAAATGGGTATTTATAGGCTAGATGACTTGAATTAATTAGGAATCCAAGTAAGGATCAGATTCCACAAGCCATATATAATCTGATATGCTGGATGTCAATCCGGTATGCCGGATCACCTAATTTTCTTTTTAAACAAAGGAATAATGGTCAAATTATACTCAGTAATACATTGATCCGGTATGCTGGATAGTCATCCGGTATGCCAGATCAGGGTAAAATGCAGGCAGACAAGATCCAGTATGCTGGATCCTTATCCAACGTACACCAGAGGGCCACTGTGACCATTTTCTTGAGATTCCCATTAATCCGGAATGCCAGATCAGGAACCGGTACGCCGGATTGGGCAGTTTCAGTGGAAATAAATCCAGTTCCACTAAGGGTTTGGTTTGGGGGCTTGAAATCCAAAAAGTCACATGTCTAAGGGGTCAAATTACCTCCTAAGGACATTCTAAATGGATGTATGCGTGCGTCTGTGCATTACATCAATTTGTGACTTTAAGATAACAAAATTACAAAGTCTCCAAAAAATCTTCAATCTTGAGGGCATTGACTTTCAGACCAAACAACTTGTAGAGTCCATGTGTCTTGCAGGCTTTACTTATTTTTCAGAGAAGAATGATGCATGGACATTCTTAACCAACTTGGCTAAAACAACCAGGGAGTGGGAATCTTCCTAAGAGGCTGAAAGGACCACTAAGGGGTACCTCATTGAGGGTATACCAGCCAAGGAGGCCAAACTTGACAGCCTCATAAAAAAATTGGAGTTCATAGTTCTTAAAGAGTCTATACCAGTTAACCAGGTCAACCATGTGTCTATATGCAGTTGGTGCCATACTCCTAGACATCTTTTGGAGGAATGTCCCAACGCCTTTGTGGGCAATTCCAACACTGAGAATGTAAGTGCTCTCTACCAAAATAATCCATATAGCAATACTTACAACCCAGGATGGAGAAATCACCCTAATTTCTCCTAGAACCAAGGGAACCAAGGAGGCCCATCCAACTTTCACAATCAAGGCCAGCTTGGTTTTCAAAGGCCCAACTTTGCATCACAAAACCAAGGCATGTCTCCTAACCCCTTCCCCCTTCGTCCTCCTCTAGGACCTTCTATAAATTCTGCTAGGCCTCCTCTCCTTGCACCTTATCAGCAACCCCTAGGGTTTACCAATACAGGAGAAACACCAAGAATAGGTGAGATGGAGAAAAGGATGGCCCTTATGGAGAAGCAACTCACCTAGATTGTCATAATCTTGCATGAGAGGGAATCAGGGAAGTTACCTAGCCAACCTGAGCCAAATCCTAGGCATCAGGTTCATAATCAGCAAGGTACCCAAGCTCCTCCACTCAATCAGGTACAAGGCCAATAGCTTCAAGGGCCCTCTAGCCAGGTTAATGTTGTATATGCTTTAAGGAGTGGTCGTGAGTATCAACAGGCTAGTATACCTCAGTCTCTATCATCTCATACTCCTATTGACTTTCCCCCTTCTGAAGAGGCTGTTGTAGTGCCTACTGTTCCAGGTTCGTCTGATGAACCTGAAGAAATTCCAGATGATTTGGTTGAGGAAACCAAAGATGATTCTGTTGAGAAAGTGAAAAAGACCACCCCTGAAAGAGTTTATACCCCACCTGCCCCTTTCCCAAATAGATTGGTTAGCAAGGAGTCTCTTTCTATGGAGAAAATATTGGATGTTTTTAAACATGTTCAGGTGAATATCCCCTTATTGGATGCTATTGCCCAGATCCCCGCTTATGCTAAAGTCCACAAAGACTTATGCACACAAAAGCGGACCACTAATGTGCCCAAAAAGGCATTCTTGGCTATTAACATTAGTTTTCTCATCTCACAGCCAGTAGCAACCAAGCATAAGGATCCTGGTGCAAGTGTGAACCTGTTACCCTTTCATGTCTACCAACAACTAGGATTGGGAGAGCTAAAACCCACCAAAATCACTCTTCAGCTTGCAGATCAATCGGTTAAAATTCTCAAGGGGATGATTGAGGATGTCCTGTTGAAGATTGGAGAATTTATCTTTTCTATGGATTTTATTGTTTTAGATACCCAACCTACTGCAAACTTCAAGAACCAAATCCCTATTATCTTGGGGAGGCCATTCCTAGCTACCAGTTATGCTTTAATCAATTACAGGAATGGTCTCATGAAATTATCTTTTGGCAATACTTCTATTGACTTCAATGTGTTTAGGTTGGCCAAGCAGCCTGATATGGATGAAGAGGTGCATATGCTTCAAGGATTTCCCAATGATGTTGACACTTTCTTTGAGATTGATTTTGATTCAGGATTTCAGGAATGTATGCAGGAATTGGAGGGGGTTGATGATACCCCCTTATCTGAGGTCTGGAGCATCCAACCACCTTTGGAGCCCCTTGGACCCCTATCTACCTCCATTCCCAAACCCTCCATTATTGAGCCCCCCCACATTAGAATTGAAGGCATTGCCCTCCAACCTCAAGTATGCCTTCCTAGGACATGATCATATTCTCCCTGTTATTATTGCTTTTGATTTGACTTCTATTCAGGAAGAAGAGTTGATTAAGCTTCTAAAGGACCATAAGGAAGCCATAGGTTGGACCATGTCTGACATCAAAGGTATTAGTCCCTCCATTGTTCAACATCGTATCCATCTGATGGAGAGTTCCAAACCTTCTAGGAAACCCCAAAGAAGGGCTAATCCTGTGATGAAAGAGGCAATCAAGAAAGAGATCCTAAAGTGCTTGGATCATGGCATTAGTTATCTTATTTCTGATAGCCAATGGGTGAGTCTTGTGCAGGTTGTGCCTAAGAAAGGAAGAGTCACTGTAGTTGAGAATCTCAATAATGAATTGATTCCAACCCATATCCAAACGGGATAGAGAGTGTGCATTGATTATAGGAAATTGAATGCGGCAACTTGGAAGGATCATTCCCCTTGCTTTTTATTGATCAGATGTTAGAGAGACTAGCTGGCCATGAATATTATTATTTTCTTGATGGATATGCAGGCTATAATCAGATCCCTATTACTTTGGAAGGCCAACACAAGACCACATTCACATGCCCTTATGGAACCTTTGCTTACCGGCGTATGCCTTTTGGGCTTTGCAATGCCCTGCTACATTCCAAAGGTGCATGATGAGTATATTTTCTGATATGGTAGAGCACTTCTTAGAGGTGTTTATGGATGATTTTTCTATTCACAGCTCTACCTTTTCTAATTGCTTACATCATCTTTCTTTGGTTCTTAAAAGATGCATAGAAAAGAACTTGGTCTTGAATTGGAAGAAGTGCCACTTCATGGTGAAGCAAGGCATAGTTCTTGGTCACATTGTGTCCAAAGAAGGGATTAAGGTTGATAAATCTAAGGTGGACCTTATTGTTAATTTACCACCACCCAAGAGTGTGAAGGACATTAGATCTTTCCTTGGCCATGCAGGTTTTTATAGAAGATTCATCAAGGATTTTAGCTAGATAGCTAGACCTCTCACTTCCCTTTTGGCGAAGGATTATCCATTTGATTTTTCTCCTGAGTGTCATAAGAGTTTTGAGCAATTGAAAAGAGCATTGACCTCAGCCCCCATTATTGAAGCTCCAAATTGGATAGTGCCATTTGAGCTTATGTGTGATGCCTCTGATTTTGCTATAGGGGCTGTTCTTGGGCAAAGAATCAACAAATTGCCCCATGTGATTTATTATGCAAGTAGGACTCTTGATGATGCATAGCTCAATTATACCACCACTGAGAAAGAATTTTTAGCTGTTGTGTTTGCTTTAGAGAAGTTTAGGCCCTACTTGATTGGATCACATGTGATTGTTTATACTGACCATGCAGCTATCAAATATCTTGTGCAGAAAAAAGATGCTAAGGCTCGCCTCATTAAGTGGGTCCTCTTGTTACAGGAATTTGATCTGGAAATTAGGGATAAGAAAGGGTGTAAAATTTTTGTTGCAGGCCATCTATCCCGGCTTCCTAATTCTTTGACTGTTGATTCTCCTGTCAACGAGAACTTTCCTGATGAGTATCTGATGGCAATGTCTAGTGAACCTTGGTTTGCTGACATTGTCAATTATCTGGTTATGGGTGTGACACCTTCACATTGGTCCACCCAAGATAAGTATCGTTTCTTTTCACAGGTCAAATATTTTTTTTGGGATGATCTATATCTGTTTAAGACTTGTCCGGATCAAGTAATCCGGAAGTGTGCTCCTGATCATGAGTAACAATCTGTCTTATCTTTTTGCCATGATCAGGCTTGTGGAGGCCACTTTGGGCCCAATAAGACAGCAGCCAAGGTTTTACAATGTGGATTTTATTGGCCTACTCTTTTTAGAGACGCTTTTACTTATTGCAAGGCGTGTCCTTCATGCCAATCTTTAGGGTGTCTCACCAGGAGGAATATAATGCCCCTCAACCCAATTTTGGTGGTTGAGGTGTTTGATGTATGGGGTATAGATTTCATGGGGCTTTTCCCTAATTCTTTTGGTAACCTATTGTCACACCCCAAACCACCCCCTGGGAGGATTAGGTAGGTGACCCGGATTGCGTAACGGTAATCTACCAAATTCCACGGATCTAGAAGCAGTGCTTACATTCACGGAACCACATTCATCACTTTACCATAAGTAAGATCAGAGTGCTGCAGTTAAACTACAAATTTCAATAATAAGAGGAAGCATAGTGATGGGGGGAAATGATGATAATATATACATAAGTAAGATTGTACTATTACATTTTCCAACGACCCATAAAGTAAAGAACAAAGCTGACAAGGATAAAACCAAAGATAACCTATACATATATATATATATATATATATACAGGGGAGCATACTCAACCCCAAAAGGAAAAGAAAATAAAAACTACAACAGAACCACAGTCAACACGGGGATAAACTCCTATCAAAAATAAAAAGGAGTCCCCAAGATAAAAAGCATCACGTGCACTCTTCAACGGTCCTCATCAATGACCACCGAGAATGTACAGAGGATCGATATGACCTCTGTCAAGGTCCACACCAACATCATCGTAATAACCAGGACTCTCCTCCTCGAGATGAGCCTCCATGCCACAGCGGCATCGATCTGCAAAATCATCTAAGAAAATAATGTGCATGAGCAAATCATATCATCATGCATGCACATGCAATCACAATTCATAGTTCATATGATCCTACATGATATGCAAGTTCAGATTATTTATTAGCCACCTAGCAATACAACTAAGTTAGGTTTGTGCTACTACAATCCCCAATACATGTATCCCTGGTGCAGGCTTGGTTACCTCTTCCCGTGATACACCCATTGAGTTGTCGGAGAGGACCAGCCAGCTCCCGCATTCGTTCACCAAGGTCAGCCCGACCAGCCCTCTGTGATTAACCAGTGGGACAATCCATTTCTTTTCTGGCTTATAGCCCGGCATATAGCTCATAGTCACCAGTCCGGTGTTCTTTTCATTCATTCACCATTCTGGTGTTCTTTTCATTCCTTTTCTCTTTTTCTCATATACATATGGTCGCCCCTACAGGCATCCAACACCTAAACCCGTGTTGGCAAGGGTGCGTAGCACGGGTAATGAAACTCTAACCCCATGTCTATATGGCATCGTATGAGTTAGGTGGTGTCAACCACATCCCATTCTACGGGCTACCACAGGTCTCATTTCCAAGCCGACTACGGCATCTAGTCTAACATACACATTCATCATATAAGAATTCATAGTGTTGATCAACAGACAATCATTATGCAGTGATTTGAGTAATTTGAAACAGAAGTAAGTAACACAACATTTATAATTAAATTTCTTAATTTTCGGCATAACATCATAATTACACATGCACATATGATAATATTATTCACTCACCTGAGTTTGGTTCTAGAAACTCGGTTGCAAACTTAGTTCCAATAGTAGTCTGGTTGTTGTCCTCGAGCGCGGGATCAAATCCTAGATGCAAATCAGAAATTGTCATATTGAGTTTTCAGTCTATCACTGGTACTCCTAGGATTAACCTAAGCTCACTAGGTTGACCCGGTGCTCAGTTGGTTCTCACTTGGAATCACTAGGCCTTTGGCTCATGTCCCGGTGTATCATCCAGAGTCAGTGGCACAAGGGTAAAATGGTCATTAATAGTGATTGTACCTTAACCTAGGTCAGATTAGGTTCACAGTGCTGTCCACAGCTTGTCTGTGCTGTAGGATCATGCACAGTAGGGTTTCCTTCACCTACGGGGCCCACTAGGGTTTCAAAACATTCCTTTAATATGGATAGATGTGGGGAAGGGCAGTTATGTCATTTCCCACCTTTTCACACTGTCCCACAGCCATTGGGTGAGATCCCCCAGGTCTGATTGTAGAAACAGCAGCATTTCCTTCACTGGGCGATGTCTCTGGGCGTTGTGTGCATCGCCCAGTGCCCTCAAATCGACATTGGGCTGAGTTCTTAAGGTTGGGCTTTTTAGGCTATGCTCAAATCTGATCCCTTTGCATGTTAGGGGGGTCAGGTAGCCCCTGGTATGATCTACCTTTTTGATCCAAATGGATCTTCCATCAGGGCCACCATTTGGCTGCCAGAGGCTGCCCAGACAACCCAGTGAATAGTGTCATAGGGTTTTCTTTAAGCATGAACCTCACTTTCAGCCACATGCAGGGCTGGAATCAGATGTAATTTGATGTTCCATGGTTGCAATCATCTAGGGTTAGGTCTATGTAGCCATGGTTTACATCCAGGGTTCCCAACTGTCAGCCAGAAGTGAATCTGGGCAGTGCAGCCATGCACAGCCAGATTTGGCTCTCAAAAACAGCAAATCAGAATTATAAAATTAAGTAAAAATCTTAGATCTCCCATGCTCAAGGCTTGCATGGCAGATCTGGAGCTGTCCAGGGCAAACCCTAGCTGTTCAAGGCTGTCCAGGGAGCAGAAACACATCAACCACAGAGATAGGATGGAGGCAACAGGTATACACATATGTATTCATACCTGAACAGTGCAGAGGAGGCATAAAAATCCAGGCCTAGGGGCTGAGAGCAGCTCTCCCTTCCTTCTTCCTTTCTTCCTTCCTCTTCCTCTCTTCTTTCTCTCTTCTTTCTCTCCTTTCTCTCCTCACGGTTCCAACAGTGCTAAGGGCTCTAAATGAGCCCAAGGCATTCCTATTTATAGGCCCAGCCCCCACTAAGGCTTGTTTGGCTGTTAAGGCCTCTTTTAAAAAAATTTGTTTTTAAAATGATTCAGAGTGATTCTGGGCACATTGGTGGGGTCCACAGTGAACTAAGGGTATGAGGTGGTCCCTCAGACTCCCCTCTATCTATGGAGGGTGCCCATGTCCATGTTGGGTGGTCCCCATAATTAAAAATCATTAAAATATGCTATTTCACTCACTGGGCGATGTCTCTGGGCCTTGTCTGCATCGCCCAGTGCCATCTCCTAGAGAATTCCAGCAAGCTGAAATTTAGTGGGGCTTGCACTGGGGTTTAATCCTTGATCAGGGCATTGTCCCCAGATGCCTTATAGAGGTTTTTACATACTTTTTTCAGAAGTGGGTCTCACAATTAGGGGAGGAGAGAGATTACCTGGGATCCAGGCTATACATCATGCAATGAGCTGTACATTTGCAGGGGTCTGCTATCCACCTACTGATCGGCATGTAGGATGATCCACACAGGGTTTCCTCATCAATCCAAACCACTGTAGTGATACTCCACAATGTTCTTGGTTGCCTGATCAGGGGTTCCTGTCCTTCAATCAAAAGTCCAGCCTATCAGGAGCAGGGTTTGACATTTCTCCTCACCTTACAAAAATTTCATCCTCAAAATTTGCTTACCTTGAAATTCGAAGAGTTGAGGATACTTCTCTTTCATTTCTTCTTCTCATTCCCATGATGCTTCTTCCACTGGGTTATTTCCCCATCGAACTTTCACAAAAGCAACGGTGCGATTACGGAGGTTGTGCTCCTTTCTATCCAATATCTCCGTGGGTTTCTCTTCGTAGGTCATATCCACATCCAACTGTTCAGGTTCAGTTGATAGTACATGTGTTGGATTATTAATGTACTTCCTCAGCATCGACACATGAAAAACATCGTGGACGCCTGCCAAGGATGGTGGTACTGCCAATCGGTATGCTATAGGTCCCACTTTATTGAGCATTTCATAAGGACCAATGAATCTTGGGCTCTACTTGCCTTTCTTGTTAAATCGTAGCAATCCTTTAGTGGGAGACACCCGAAGGAATACTTTTTCTCCGATTTCAAATTCAATATCCTTCCTTCGATTATCTGCGTAACTTTTCTGTCTCGACTGGGCTGCTTTGATCTTCTCTCTTATAACATCAACCTTGTCGTAGGTCGCTTGTATCATCTCGGGTCTGAGATATTTCTGTTCACCAATTTCATCCCAATATAACGGAGTTCAACATTTGCGTCTGTATAGGGCTTCAAATGGTGCCATGCCGATGGTGGAGTGATAACTATTATTATAGGAAAATTCCACCAGCGGTATGTGAGCATCCCAACTATCATTCATTTCCAAAACACAGGCTCGGAGCATATCTTCTAGTGTTTGGATGGTTCTTTCCGACTGTCCATCCATTTGCGGATGGAAAACTATGCTAAGATTTAGTTGAGATCCCAATGCCTTCTGCAAACTTCTCCAAAACCTTGAGGTGAATCGAGGATCTCTGTCAGACACAATACTGATAGGCACGCCGTGTAAGCGGACTATGTTTTCAATGTATATCTGGGCAAGTTTCTCCATTGGGTAACTTATCTTGATTGGTATGAAGTGTGCCGCCTTTGTTAGTCCGTCTACAATTACCCATATCGCGTTCATGCCCTTCCTGGTGTTGGGCAGATTTGTCACGAAGTCCATAGTTATCCTTTCCCACTTCCATTCAGGTATGGGAATTGGCTGCAACAAACCATACGGTCAGTGTCTCTCTGCTTTTATCTGTTGACAGGTGAGACACTTGGACACTTATATTGCTATGGTCTCCTTCATTCCAATCCACCAGTAATACTTCTACAAATCCTTGTACATCTTTGTACTCCTGGGGTGGATTGTGTAGGGTGAGTTGTGCGCCTCTTTAAGGATTCGGTCTTGGACATCATAATCGTCCGACATGCACAATCTTTCTCGAAACTTCAGTGCACCATCTTGGGCCAAAGAAAAATCTGGGTCCTTGTGGACACCTTGTTGTACTTCCCAAATTATCTTGGCCAGCTCGGGGTCCAGTGGTTGCTTCACAATTATCTCTTCTCGTATTGATGGTTGCAGGTCCATAGCTGCTAATTGCATAGCCGTCCCTTCAATCACGAGTTCCAGATCAAATTTTTGAGCTGCCTTTACTAACTGCTCGCTTACAACTAAGGAAGCGAGGGATGCAGTCTGAGATTTTCTGCTTAATGCATCCGCAACAACGTTGGCCTTGCCGGGGTGGTACTAGATTTCACAATCATAGTCTTTCACCAATTCCAACCATCGCCTCTATCTCATGTTCAGCTCCTTTTGGGTGAAGAAATACTTCAGACTTTTATGATCGCTGAAGATTTCACTCTTTTCACCATATAGGTAATGCCGCCATATTTTTAATGCAAAAACTAACACTGCCAATTCTAAATCATGAGTGGGTTAGTTCTTCTCGTGCTCTTTTAATTGTCTAGAGGCATAAGCGACTACTTTACCTCTCTGAATCAGGACGCCACCCAATCCTGTTCTGGATGCGTCGGTGTATACCACCATTCCTCCGGTGCCATCCGGAATGGTTAGAACTGGAGTTGTTACGAATCGATTCTTCAATTCCTGAAAACTTTTCTCACATGCTTCATTACATTCAAATTTGGCTCCCTTCTTTGTGAGTTTTATCATAGGTGCCAAAATTCACGAGAAATTTTCAATAAATCGTCGATAATATCCGGCCAAACCTAAGAAACTTCAAATCTCAGTGGCACTCTTTGGAGTTTCCCATTCAAGAACTGCCTTTACCTTGCCTGGGTCTACTTTAATACCGTCTTTGGTGACGATGTGTCCCAAGAATCCAATCTGGTGAACCCGAAATTCACATTTACTAAACTTGGCATATAGTTGGTGTTCTCACAACCGCTGCAGCACGAAAGTAAGATGCTGAGCATGTTCTTCCTCATTCTTAGAGTACACCAGGATGTCGTCAATAAACACTATGATGAACTTATCCAGCACGTCATGGAATACTTTGTACATCATGTCCATGAAAGCCGCCGGGGCTTTGGTTAATCCGAACGACAAAACCAAAAATTCGTAGTGTCCGTATCGAGTTCGGAACGCCGTTTCGTGGATATCGCCGCTCTTAATCTTCAGTTGATGGTATCCCAACCTAAGATCAATCTTGGAGAAAACTCTTGCTCCTTGTAGCTGATCAAATAGGTCATCGATACACAACAATGGATATCGATTCTTAATGGTCAGCTTGTTTAGCTCGCGGTAGTCGATACACAGCCCCATACTGCCATCCTTCTTCTTAACAAACAACACGGGTGCTCCCCAGGGTGATACACTGGGTCGTATAAATCCTTTCTTCAGCAGGTCTTGAAAATGAACCTGCAACTCCTTCAACTCGATTGGTGCCATTCTATATGGTGCCTTGGATACCGGTGCTGCACCAGGAATCAGATCAATCGCGAATTCTATATCGCGGTCAGGCGGTAGCTGCGTCAGATCTTCAGGAAATACATCAAGATAATCTCTGACAACTTCAAGTTCCTCCAACGGTTTTGTCTTTGCCTCCGTGTCTATTACCGTGGCCAAAAAGCCTTGGCATCCATCATCAAACAACTTAAGTACCTGGAGGGCTGACAAAGTTATTCTCCTAGGTTTCTTCCTTGGTTCACTTTGATAGGTGAGGATTGACCCATCATTCATCTTAAATACTATCTTTTTCTCTGCACACAAGACGTTTGCACCGTAGGCGGATAGCCAATCCATGCCTAGTATCACGTCAAAATCATTTATATCCATCTTTATCAATTGTGTAGTTAATTTCTTCCCACAATTTCAATCTGACAAGGGTCATAGACCTTCTTTAAGCTCACGGCGCTTCCTGTTGGTGTGCTGACTATTAGCTCATGCCCGATGTCTCTCGGTTGATCTTTCATCTTACTTGCAAAGGTCAAGGAGACGAAAGAGTGGGTCGCGCCCAAGTCGAATAATACTCGTGCGGGTATGGTTGAGACATTCAGGGTACCTAGGGTTCGTAGGTAATTTAAGTTACATGAAGTAAGCCAATTAGTCCCTATAAGTTAGTAGTGTTCATCAAACTTACCTGTCAATACGTCGGGGTTTGCCTCAGCTTCTTCATTCATCATCGTAAACACGTTTCCTCGCGTCCGATTGTCCGGTGGTTGGAAAGACCTAGCGTAGGGCTGATTCAGTGAGTTGTTGTTGTACCCACGCATCCTACAATCTCTGGCCATATGCCCTTCCTTGTTGCACTGGTAACACTTAAAGGGTGGAGCAACGGGTGTTGAGGCTTGGCTCACTTGACTTGTTGCTGGTCGGGCTGGCGAAGCTGTTATTATCGCTTGACTCATCGCCGGTTGAGCAGGTCGATTGAATGTGGGGTGGAAAGGGTTCTGACCCACGTTCTGCCTACGATACGGAGTCGAGACAGAATTTGAGTTGGTTCCGCGGAAAACTTTATTTGGCCAGGCATAGGTCTTAAAATTGTTTGTCTTTTTACCCACGGACGATGTCACAGCTTTTTCTTTCTCTTTCTCCTTAAATCTATCTTCCATGGTTTTCGCCTTGTCGACCATCTGAGCATAATCCCTAATGTCCATGATTGACAACACTGACCCGATCTCAGTCTTGAGTCCTTTCTCAAATTTCTTCGCCTTACTAACTTCCCCTTTCAGGTGCTCTGAAGCAAAATGGAACAAGTCCTCAAACCGCTATTGATAATCCAACACTGACTTGGTTCCTTGCACCAGTGCGATGAAATCCGCTTCTTTTCTATCCCTGAAACTCTGTGGGAAGTAGTTCTTGAAGAAAATTTCTTTAAATTGGTCCCATGTGGGATTCGGGTGAGTAGCTTCCAAATTAGGCTTTGTAGCTTTCCACCAAGCTTCAGCTTCATTCTGCAACTGATAACCCGCACATATAATCTTTTGTGCGTCCGTGCACTCAAGTACTTCAAATGCCCTCTTCAGGGCACTAACCCACCGTTCCAGCTGCATTGCTTCAGAAGTTATTTTGGAAAATGCAGGCGGTTGAAGTTTCTTGAATCTTTCCATAACCTTGGTGGTAGAGTTCTCCGCTAAATGTTGAGGCACAGGTGATGGAAATAGTACAGGTTGATTGGGTGGTGGTGGTGGTGGTGCAACACGTTCATGCATCATGGTTGCAAACTGTGTGGACATCTAACCAAGCAATTCTTACTGTTGTTGCATGGTCCGCATCATTGTGGTCATGAATGCAGTTACATCACCAGCCGCCATATTTGGCTGAGGTGTAGCAGCAGTGGCTTGTGCAGCCACTGGTGCCTTCGACGAAGCAGCCGATGCTTCAGAATGCTGAGCCTCAGTCCCATTGGGCAATTCAACCTCCGGTATAGCACGAGGTTGTTTTCCTTTGCGACCACCACGAGAACTTCTTCTGGTGTTGACCATTGTTGCTTCTCTGAAAAGAGGAGCGTGTTCAATATTCCAATATCATCCGTATGGATCAACAGTTATTTCCTAGCTAGAGCAGGAAAAAAACTAGCCCACAGTTCCAATGAGTTTCATGAGTCGCACCAGTACGGTGGATTATTAGATATGTTGTCTTGGTTTATAGTGTGATGTTTTATTTGGTTTCATATTTCGTTTCTCTTTCTTAAGCATTTTATGTATCGATATGCTATGCATGGCACTATATGAGAGATTTCAAAAATTTTAAATAAAAGACTTTTAATTATTTACCTGGTCTAATAGGCAAGCATCTCTAACCTCTTCCCTGTCACAAACTCCATCGCAAGTAGGTACTCTATGTCCGCTCTTACCTCTTCAGCTAAGATCATAAAATAGTCTCGCTATTCCGGTCCACTAATGGCAGCAATGGCTAAATAAATGTCCAATCTGTTCTCGGCTTGGGGTAGTACTAGTCGTATCCGTCTCAATCTCTCTTGTAACTGTCTAATATAGATCATGATGCTGGGGTCTCCAGCCTTGGTCAAGGTAATAGGTCCTGTCATAGAAAATGATTCTAAGCATCAGGTCATACTTAATTAGAAGAATTCAGTTCATATCTACTGAAATTTAAACAACTAAGGATCGAGGAAACTAATTCTTGGGTTGGCTCGAGTTACTTTAGCGTCTAAGTGCTTCGATTGGTTAGAGAACCTATTCTCAGTTGACCTAGTCCTCGGGTAAGGTAAGATCTACGCTCCCTATACATCGTAATTATGCATACAACATACCTATTTATCTATGTTTGGTTTTGCATTACATCAGACCATTCGGTTCATACATCACAATATTAGCACATAATAACTAAATATTTGATACTCACACCAACTTTTATAGATAAATATATTTATTTATTCACAAGTTCTTATTCTAATGAGAGAATAAAAGAACGTGTTATATGTGCCCCACCAAAAATTCCCAAATAGGAGTTGTCTTCCCTTTACTTTAAGAAATCTACACTTGTCTGATTAATTAATTTAATTATTTATATATATATATATATATATATATATATATATACTAAATAAGAAAATTCATATTTTTATGTCCATTAGGGTTATTGTGGTCAAATCTCAAGTCCCTATATGCAAATAGCCCAAATCAGCAAAATTACATTCATTGGGCGATGTCTCTGGGCGTTGCCACATCGCCCAGTGCCATCGCCCAGAGACTCGAGGCGCAAGTTTGTTAGTCCGATAGGGGCCCATTTGCTTTCTAACTTCTTCCAAACTCTTCCACTCACCTAGGAAAAGTCTTTGAGGGTAGTGGGACTCATTCCACACCAAATCCTCGCGCTTCCTTGTGTTCTTCGCAAATCTACACTTACTTAGGTAAGATTTCTTAGTTGTTTTCCCTATTTTAGCTCTTCCTTTTGCTTTCCTAATATTTTGGCTAGGGTTTTGCCAAATTTCTTGCCCTAACTATATTCTTTTCTTCTTTTTTTGTAGAAAATGTCTATAAGCCACCATACGGCCAGGAAATCTGTGGCTCAGAAGCAACTTCGAGTTGAATCTGAGGATTCCTCATTTTCCTCAATGCCTCCATCATCTCCTACAGACAATTCTTCTTTGGAGGAACCCAACTTTGATCGGTTTCTCTTTTCTAGGTACGAACATGCTAAGGAGTGGAAAGTTTTTGAATCTCTAAAGATTGTGAATGGTCGGGTGGTCTGGGTAGAGGACTTTCACTAGTATAGTCTTTATGCTAGGTTCAATGCCCTAGGTTGGGCTTCTATGTTGACACCTACCGGGCCTTGTTATCCCTACTTGGTTCGGTACTTATATTGTAACTTGATGCCATCTGGGGCACAAGAGTTTACACTGTTCAGTAGGGTGAAAGGAGTGGCTATTAGGCTGACCACTACCCTCCTAGCAGAGATTCTGAGTTTATCTGACTCAGGAGAGAGGTGTTATTATTAGTCACGGATGGATATATCAGAGATGTTTTCTTTGGAGACCAGGAGGAGGGTCTTCAAATCATTGATAGGATCACAGGTCACGCCTAGGTCTGAGATTTCTTACAAGCCTAGTGCTCGTGTAATTATTAGATGCGTGACCTACAACATCTACCCCAAGGGCGGTAACAGGGGTAGTATATCTACGTTGAGAGCCTACATCACATATTGTCTTTTGGAAGCTGGTAAGGGGGGTCTAATCATAAACTTCCCATATCTTTTACTTCAGGTAATGCTTTACCATGCTCAAAACCCAGCTGATGGGAACCTTCCTTATGGGAAGTTCCTCACTTTAGTCTTCCAGTACTTTGGGGTTCCACTGGAGGGTGAGTATGCTGAGAAGGACAGGCCCAGGCCCATTGATAAGACTTCCATTCTGAAGATGAAGGTGCCTGGGGAGGATCCACTAGAGGATGAGGAGCTGGTGATGCTTGGAGATGAGCAGCAGGGAGAGGAGTAGGGAGTGGAGCATGGTGATGATGTGCATGATGAGGGGGTGCAGGGGTTGGAGCAGGGTGACATTGAGGGAGACACCCAGGGCTTGCATGCAGAGGAGCAGGGCATGGGTCAAGGCGACTTCGAGGGCTTCGGCACGCAGTACACCGACTTACCTGCCTATGAGGTGACGGGTGCCACTAGTTCTCAGGTTCCAGGGCCATCAGAGTGGACACAGATGATGACACATTTTCAGAGTCTCGGTACCCAGCTTTCAGATATGGCGACTAGGATGGACCAGGGCTTTACTTCATTTGAGAGTAGAGTGGGTTCTGTAGAGCAGTGTCTGGACTTCTGGGACAGGTTCTATAGGGTTGACTCTCGCCAGACACAGCCTCCACCTAGCGACTTGCCTCCGACTGAGTAGCTCCCGATCAGCTTCAGATGCTCATGCTATGCGATTTAGACTATTTCTCTTTTATTCAGCTTATGTATTTGTTTTTTTTTTAGCTTATGTAACCTTTAGATGTAGTTCTTTATCTTATCAAACCTTGTGTAGTGGCTCGGCCACATTTGTTTTTATATTAGTGGATTTATGCATCTTTTATTTATTTACACCTACCTCCCCTGTAGCTTTTATTTATTACATGTTTTATTATGTATAGGTTATTAGTCCTAGTCTGCATTCCATGAATGTAAGAAGAGCCTCACGCTCTGATACCAAGCTCTGTCACACCCCAAACCACCCCTGGGAGGATTAGGTAGGTGACCCGGATTGCGTAACCGCAATCCGCCAAATCCCACGGATCTAGAAGCAGTGCTTGCATTCACGGAACCATATTCATCACTTTACCATAAGTAAGATCAGAGTGCTGCAGTTAAACTACAAATTTCAATAATAAGAGGAAGCATAGTGATAGGGGGAAATGATGATAATATATACATAAGTAAGATTGTACTGTTACATTTCCCAACAACCCACAAAGTAAAGAACAAAGCTAATAAGGATAAAACCAAAGATAACCTATACAGGGTGAGCATACTCAACCCCAAAAGGAAAAGAAAATAAAAACTACAACAGAACCACAGTTAGCACGGGGATAAACTCCTATCAAAAACAAAAAGGAGTCCCCAAGACAAAAAGCATCACGTGCACTCTTCAACGGTCCTCATCAATGACCACCGAGAATGTACGCAGGATCGGTATGACCTCCGTCGGGGTCCACACCAATATCATCATAATATCTAGGACTCTCCTCCTCGAGATGAGCCTCCAAGCCACAGCGGCATCGATCTGCAAAATCATCTAAGAAAACAATGTATAACAGAGTGTGAGCCCCACTGAGCTCGTGAGAAAATCATATCATCATGCATGCACATGCAATCACAATTCACAGTTCATATGATCCTACATGATATGCAAGTCCGGATTATTTATTAGTCACCTAGCAATACAACTAAGTCAGGTTTGTGCTACTACAATCCCCAATACATATATCCTTGGTGCAGGCTTGGTTACCTCTTCCCGCGATACACCCATTGAGTTGTCGGAGAGGACCAGTCAGCTCCCGCATTCGTTCACCAAGGTCAGCCCGACCAACCCTCTGTGATTAACCCGTGGGACAATCCATTTCTTTCTCTTTTCTTTTCTTTTCTGGCTTATAGCCCGGCATATAGCTCATATTCACCATTCCGGTGTTCTTTTCATTCATTCACCATTCTAGTGTTCTTTTCATTCCTTTTCTCTTTTTCTCATATCCATATGGTCACCCCCACAGGCATCCAACACCTAAACCCCTGTTGGCAAGGGTGCGTAGCACGGGTAATGAAACTCTAACCCCATGTCTATATGGCATCGTATGAGTCAGGTGGTGTCAACCACATCCCATTCTATGGGCTACCACAGGCCTCATTTCCAAGCCGACTACGACATCTAGTCTAACACACACATTCATCATATAAGAATTCACAGTGTTGATCAACAGACAATCATTATGTAGTGATTTGAGTAATTTGAAACAGAAGTAAGTAACACAACATTTATAATTAAATTTCTTAATTGCCGGCATAACATCATAATTATACATGCACATATGATAATATTATTCACTCACCTGAGTTTGGTTCTAGAAACTCGGTTGCAAACTCAGTTCCAACAGCAGTCTGGTTGTTGTCCTCGAGCGCGGGATCAAATCCTAGATGTAAATCAAAAATTGTCATATTGAGTTTTTAGTCTATCACTAGTACTCCTAGGGTTAAACTAAGCTTACTGGGTTGACCCGGTGCTCAGTTGGTTCTCACTTGGAATCACTGGGCCTTGCACTGGGCCTTAGCCCACTAGGGTTTCAAAGCATTCCTTTAATATGGACAGATGTGGGGAAGGGCATTTATGTCATTTCCCACTTTTCCACATTGTCCCACAGCCATTGGGTGAGATCCCCTAGGTCTGATTGTAGAAATAGCAACATTTCCTTCATTGGGCGATGTCTCTGGGCGTTGTGTGCATCGCCCAGTGCCCTCAAATCAACATTGGGCTGAGTTCCCAAGGTTGGGCTTTTTAAGCTATGCTCAAATCTGATTCCTTTGCATGTTAGGGGGGTCAGGTAGCCCCTGAGATGATCTACCTTTTGATCCAAATGGATCTTCCATTAGGGCCACCATTTGGCTGCCAGAGGCTGCCCAGACAACCCAGTGAATAGTATCATAGGGTTTTCTTCAAGCATGAACCTCACTTTCAGCCACATGCAGGGCTGGAATCAGATGTAATTTGATGTTCCATGGCTGCAATCATTTAGGGTTAGGTCTGTGTAGCCATGGTTAACATCCAGGGTTCCCAACTGTCAGCCAGAAGTGAATCTGGGCAATGCAGCCATGCACAGCCAGATTCGGCTCTCAAGAACAGCAAATCAAAATTATAAAATTAAGTGAAAATCTCATATCTCCCATGCTCAAGGCTTGCATGGCAGATCTGGAGCTGTCCAGGGCAAACCCTAGCTGTTCAAGGCTACCCAGGGAGCAAAAACACATCAACCACAGAGATAGGATGGAGGCAGCAGGTATACACATATGTATTCAGACCTGAACAGTGCAGAGGAGGCGCAAAAATCCAGGCCTAGGGGCTGAGAGCAGCTCTCCCTTCCTTCTTCCTTTCTTCCTTCCTCTTCCTCTCTTCTTTCTCTCTTCTTTCTCTCCTTTCTCTCCTCACGGTTCCAATAGTGCTAAGGGCTCTAAATGAGCCAAAGGCATTCCTATTTATAGGCCCAGCCCCCACTAAGGCTTGTTTGGCTATTAAGGCCTCTTTTAAAAAAATCAGTTTTTAAACTGATTCAGAGTGATTATGGGCACACTGGTGGGGTCCACAGTGAACTAAGGGTATGAGGTGGTCCCTTAGACTCCCCTCTATCTATGGAGGGTGCCCATGTCCATGTTGGGTGGTCCCTATAATTAAAAACCATTAAAATATGCTGTTTCACTCACTGGGCGATGTCTCTGGGCCTTGTCTGCATCGCCCAGTGCCATCGCCCAGAGAGTTCCAGCAAGCTGTGTCCCCACATGCCTTATAGAGGTTTTTACATACTTCTTCAGTAGTGGGTCCCACAGTTGGGGGAGGAGAGAGATTACCTGGGATCCAGGCCATACATCATTCAATGAGCTGTACATATGTAAGGGTCTACTATCCACCTACTGACAGGCATGTAGGATGATCCACACAGGGTTTCCTCATCAATCCAAACCACTAGAGTGATACTCCATAGTGTTTTTGGTTGCCTGATCAGGGGTTCCTATCCTTCAATCAAAAGTCCAGCCGGTCAGGAGCAGGGTTTGACACCTGTACATATTACTTGCTGTGGACTATGTGTCCAAATGGATTGAGGCAGTTGATTGTAAGACCAATGACCACAAGGTGGTTGTGAAATTTCTGAAGGAGAACATTTTCTCCCATTTTGGTACTCCCCGTGCTATCATTAGTGATCGAGGCAAGCACTTTTGCAACCGGCCCTTTGAGGCCTTCATAAGAAAGTATGGTGTCATACATAATTGGCCACACCCTACCATCCCCAGACTAGTGGCCAAGTTGAGGTTTCAAATCGGCAGATAAAGCAAATTCTTGAGAAAACCATCAACCTGAATAGCAAGGATTGGTGTAATAGGTTGGTAGATGCGTTGTGGGCCCATAGGACAGCCTTTAAGACCGATCTTGGTCAATCTCCGTACCGTCTGGTATACGGAAAGGCATGTCACTTACCTGTTGAGCTTGAGCACAAGGCCTTTTGGGCTATTAAGAAGCTTAACTTTGATATACCCACTGCTGGTACCCATAGAAAACTCCAACTATCTGAGTTGGAAGAGTTCAGGAATGAGCCATATGAGAATGCCCGGATTTACAAAGCAAAAACCAAGGCTTTCCATGATAGGCACATTTTGAAAAAATCTTTTGAGGTAGGTCAGAAAGTTTTGTTGTACAATTCTCGTTTGCACATCTTTCCAAGTAAGCTACGGTCTAGATGGGATGGCCCCTATATTGTTCAGACTGTTTATCCTCATGGGGCTGTTGAGTTTGCCAATCCTAGTAGAGGCGCTACATTTAAGATAAATGGCCAATGTTTGAAGCCATACATTGAGATGCCTACTCCAGTTGAGGAAGAGGTCATGGATCTCCATGAGCCTCTTTACCTTGAAGACTAATCTCTTGGTATGTATCCCCTCCCTTGTCCTTATTCCTTCTTTTCTACATGTATTGAGGACATTGTATGAATTAAGTGTGGGGGGTGTGTTGGGCTTAATTGGTGAATTTTGATTGTGGCGGTAGTTTGGTTTGGTGCATACGTTTCTTTGATTGCACAGCGAGAGAAAGAGGGAATTAGGTGCCTTAGCATGCGAAATAATAAAGAAATCCCTTTTCAAGGACAGTAATTGGTTTGTATCCGGTGAGAGGGACTGAATTGAAAAATATGAGCATTATTTCATTAGATGGCTAGATTCCTCTATTTGTCTTATAGACCCTTTAATCTTTTGGCTAGTAGTTGAGACCAATTTTTTTGTGGCAAGGCAAGGCATGAAAGTGAATGAAAGAAAAAAAAAAAAAAAAAAGAAACAAGAAAGGGAAGTGGAATTCCTTGGGACTAGACGGGACACTGTTGCCTCAGGAAGCAGGGTGACTTGTTTGAAATTCCTTGGAAGGAAACTCAAAAAAAAAAAAAAAAAAAAAAAAAAAACTCTTGCATCAATGTCTCAATGTCTTATGGATATATGCAAAAAGCGAAACTACCAAGTATTTGGGTGTCTGGTGTATGCTCCACCATGTCATTTAGAGAACAGTAGTGGAGTAGAAATAGAGTTTGTTGTTGAGAAAGAGAAAAGCTACTGCCTTAATGCCTGAAAAGAAAGTATGGTAAAAAATACTCAAAGCCTAAGTCTTTGGTTCCATCAATGCTATGAGTAGTTTACCTGAAGGTGAGTAGTGTTTAGAAAATATGAGGAGATCCCTTAATCTTGATGCATGCTTGTTACTTGAATTGATGTGAGGTGATAAAATTCAAGTGTGGGGGAACCTTTGGCTCATTGATCTTTAGTTGAGCACTTTTAGAGCTTGTGTGCACCATTTTACTTATGCCATGATTATAATTTGCAGCATCATCTTTTGGCTTATTGAATTTTGGGTGTACATGCACTGCAAACACCCACGAGACAAAACTCGCCCACTAGGGGTAACCTAGGGGTTTAAAGGCTTGTTGCACATGCTAAGTGCAACCGTGATTCCTATGAAAGTGAGTTAGGATTTTTGCATTCTAGGTTAGTTTTTCTTTTTGTTTACTTGAGGAAAAGTAACGTTCAAGTGTGGGAGAATCTGATGAGCACATTTATGTGTGAAATCTTAGGGTCATAAAGCATGCATTTTTATACTTGGAACAGAACTACTCGAGGTTTTTGTTTGTGTTTTCAGGTTTTAGGTGAATTCTTTTGAAAATGGAACAAATGATGCTAAGGATCCATTTTTAAGCTATCTAGTGGTGTTTGGCAGTAGCCGGAAGCACCTAGGAGTCGAGAAAATCAAGTTTGGATTGAGCACTGGAAGAATCACGCTAATTAGTCAAATTTGCATGTGATTACAGTGGACCCCTTAGCATAATTTTGAGGTGTTATAGCATGGATGCGTAGCCCATCAAGTCAGCTTTGCAGTAGTTCAAACGGCACTTGTTTCCGTAACGACGCGCGAAAATGGTCTGTAGGGGTTTGCTTGTAATTATCGAAAATCAGCCGGGGACAAAGTAAAGCGGAAGTTTGGATTCGAGGGGCTTTAGCGAAATTCACAGAAGTAATCTTTTCTGTTAGCCAAAAGATTCCATTTGGAAGGCTCTGGAGCAGTCCAACTTCAACTTGAGATATCTTGGGCTCCCAAACTCCAAATTGGACGAAATTTGGGTCTATTTTGGGTGATTTTTTGTAAGAAATACAATAGTGAGGCCTATATAAGCATCCCATGCTCCATGTTTTTTGAAGGACAGATTTGACATTTCATTAATTATGAGTGGAATCCTAGTCATCCTCATCACACTCTCTCTCCTCTAACTTTCCAAGGGCATTTTTGGAATTCTATTTTGGATAGATTTCTTTTGAAAAATATTCTCTCATCCATAGAAGGTTGAAAAGTCAAAGATACCTTGATCTCATTGCTTGGAGAAGATATCTACAAGGAAAAGGAAGCACAAGTTAGAACTAGAAAGTTATTTTTGTAAAAATAGAAGGTTTATGTAGCTAGGATTCTCTTCTCTCCCAATTTCTATTTTTTTTCCTTTTTCTTAGGATTCAAGGCATTGTAAAGGAGGAAGGAGAAGAGAATATTCTCTTTTCTTAGGGAATATTTCTCCTACCACTTCCCTCTTCTCTCTTCTCCTCTCTTCCCCCTATAAATACCCCTACCCTCTTCTTTGTAATGTTGTTCAATTTGTAGTAAAATTTCTTCTTTTCTTCTTCTAGTTTTTGGCTTTCTAAGTTCTAGTTTGATTTCCTGCTTTTAATTCCATGGTTGTAATGCTTTTGATTCATGCTTTAATTTTATGTCTTCAATATGGTTGTAATAATTTTAGTTTAGTTTGAAGCTTTCTAGTCTAAGTTCCTAAGTTGATGACAAGACTTGGAGATTTAGAAGAGGAAGTCATGCAAGGTTTGTTCAAGTATTCAAGCTCTTCAACTACATTCATGCAAGCAATTTTAGTCCGGTTCAAGCACATCCAGGTTTTTACTCTCTAAACTCTTAAACTCATTCTCCCTCTCTTCTTCTATCTCATTCTCCTTCTTCTCTTTTGTTTTTTTTTTATGTGGTTGTGGTGTGTGGCCGCAATTTATCCCTTCCAATCCACGTTAGTTTGATAGGTTAGATAGATATGTGTTAGGATGCCAATTTAATTCATGCCAATTTAATTCGTTAGATGCTTGTGAGTTAGGACGCGTTAATTTGTTAGTTTAATTAGTTTAATTTAACACTTTAATTTGGTTCACTTTGCCTTACTTTAAAGTGAGTAAAATAGGGTGGCGTATATCTCCTTGAGTTCGACCCGTAGCTACGATTGATCGGTACGCTTGCGGTTATTATTTTGTGCAAACACATAATGATGAAACGGCATCGCGACTGAATGCGTAACGATGAGACGGCATTGCGACCGAATGCGTAAAGATGAGATGGCATCGTGACCGAATGTGTAACGATGAGACGGCATCACGACCGAATATGTAACGATGAGATGGCATCATGACCGAATGTGTAACAGCATCGCGACAGAATGCATAACGATGAGACGGCATCGTGACCGAATGCGTAACGATGAGATGGCGTCACGACCAAATGTGTATCGATGTGACGGCATCGCGACCGAATGCGTAACAATGAGATGGCATCGCGACCGAATGTGTAACAGCATCGCGACCGAATGCGTAACAATGAGACGGCATCGAGACCCAATGCGTAACGATGAGACGGCATCTCGACCGAATGAGTAACGATGAGATGGCATCGCGACCGAATGTGTAACGGCATCGCGACCAAATGCATAAAGATGAGACGGCATCGCGATCGAATGCGTAACGATGAGACGGCATCACGACCGAATGGCATTGTGGCACCCATTTTTTGCTTTTTCGTTTTCACAACACCGTGGCTTTGGCTATTCTTGTCTATATATAGGTGGGGCCCCTCCCTTTACATTTCTTACCTGGTTTTGTTCCCAGACTCTGCCATTTTTTTGTATTTTTTTTTTTTATTACTTTGAGTGAGATGGTCTTCCGTAGACGTCCTCGTCAGCCCTCATACGACACGACTGATGCAGATGATCGGGAGGGCTAGTACCCATCTGGGACGACGTTCAGAGATACTGCGCGCCACATTTGCTGTGCCAAATGGGGGCATTCGCAAGCGGTAAGCACACTTACCTTATCTTTTCTATTGATTAATGCCATCGTAGTACTTATTTATTAATTACTATCAGGATCCCCCAAGGCTCGTAAACCGAGACAAAGCCCTAATACGGTAATTTAGGAATTTCCAGTCACATAAACCGATGCGAAACCAACTTAGGCATCTTTAAGCCCGCAAAAGTAGGCAAAGCCGTATGATACCAAATCGGGCATCTTCCGACACACAAACCCAGGTCAAGCCATTAGATCCCAAACCGGGTATCTTTTGGCGCACAAATCAAGGCAAAATCATCAGATATCAAACCGGGTGCCAAAAGAATCAAGGTAAAACTATCGGATACCAAATCGGGTATCTTTTTTGGGCATTGAAATCGAGGCAAAACCCTAAAACACTAACTTATGCACTTTAGGCATGCAAGTCGAGGTAAAGCCGTCGGATACCAAATCGAATATCTATTGGCACGTAAATCAAGGCGAAGTCATCAGATACCAAACTGGGTATCTTTTGGCAAGCAAATCGAGGTAAAGCTATCAGATGCCAAATCGGGCATCTTTTGGCTCGCAAATCGAGGCAAAACCATAAAATACCGACTTAAGCATTTAGGCATGCAAATCAAGACAATGTCGTTTGACACTAAAATGGTATCTTTTGGTGTGCAAATCGAGGCAAAACCCTAAAACACCAACTTAGGCATTTTAGGCACGAAAATCAAGACAAAGCCGTCAGATACCAAACTGGACATCTTTTGGCATGCAAATCAAGGTGAAACCCTAAAACACCAACTTAGGCATTTTAGGCACGTAGATCAAGATAAAGACGTTGCTGGGTACCTTTTGGCACAAAAATCGAGGCAAAGCCATCAGATACCAAATCATGTATCTTTTGGCATGCAAATTGAGGTAAAGTCGTCAAATGCCAAACCGGGCATCTATTGATGCGTAAATCAAGATAAAGCCACTAGCTACCAAACCGAGAATCTTTCGATAAGCAAATCAAGGCAAAATCCTAAAACACTGACATGGGCATTTTTAGGCATGCAAATCAAGACAAAGCCGTCAAATAGCAAATCAGGCATCTTTCGACACACAAATCGAGGTGAAATCCTAAAACACCAACTTAGGCAGTTTAAGCACATAAATTAAGACAAAGCCGTCAGATACCAAACAAGTTAACTTTTGGTGTGTAAACCGAGGCGAAGCCATTAGATACCAAACCGGATATCTTTGGCGCATAAATCGAGGCAAGACCATCAGAAACAAACCTGGATATCTTTTGGTACGCAAATCGAGATAAAGCTTAGGGATACCAAATCGAGTATCTTTGGAGCATAAATCGAGATAAAGCTTAGGGATACCAAATCGAGTATCTTTGGTGCATAAATCGAGGCAAAACCCTAAAATATTGACTTAAGCATTTTTAGGTATGCAAATCAAGACAAAGCCGTCATATACCAACCTGATTATCTTTCGGCGTGCAAATCAAGGCGATGCCATTAGATACCAGACCGGATATCTTTCGATGCATAAATCGAGGCGAAACCCTAAAATACAGACTTAGGCATTTTTAGGCATGTAAATCGAGACAAATCTGTTAGATACCAAACTGGTTATCTTTCAGGGCGTAAATCGAGGCAAAGCCATCAGATACCAAACCGGATATCTTTTGGCATGCAAATCGAGGCGAGGCAATCAGATACCAAATCGGATATCTTTTGGCAGGAAAATTTAGATGAAGCCCTAAAATAGCGACTAAGGCATTTCTAGGCACGTAAATTGAGATAAAACCGTCAGATACCAAACTGGTCATCTTTCATCGTACAAATCGAGGCGAAGCCAAAAGATACCAAACCGAATATCTTTAGGCACGTAAGTCGAGGTGAAACCCTCAAACACTGACTTAGGCATTTCTAGGCACGCAAAAAGAGACAAATCTCTATAATCTCTGACTTAGTCATGTTTAGACTAATATTCTTGTGTTTGTTGTTTTTTTCTCTTTTTTTTTTATTTATTGGAATCTAATCAAAATTTTCCTTCTTATGTCTTTGCAGGGTAAGACCATTCCGATGCCGAAGAAGTATTACGGCACAGAGAGGCACGGAGAGAGTGCGAGAGTGGTACAGAGAGCTCTACCCCGAGATACTATCCCGGGTGAGACGAAGTGGATTGGGGTATATCGCTGCCTGCCTCGTCTGAGAACTAGATAGCCTAAGTGTTCGGGCTCCAGTGGAGAGGTGGTGGTTGGGCACCCATACCTTCCATCATACACTAGGAGAGGTGACCATCACACCTCTCGACTTTTATACGATCACGGGTCTTCCTTTTGGAGGGATGTGTGTGGCGTTGACCCCGGCTGACCAGGTGGACTGCATTGATTACTAGAGGAGCATGACAGAGATGCGCATCACGCATAGGGGTCTTTTTGTTGCCGTTATGAGGTAGTTATGGATGGAGAAGGGGTTGACAAACCAGTCATAACGATGAGACGACATAGCAACCGAATGCGTAACGATGAGACGGCATCGCGACCGAATGCATAAGATTAGATGGCATCACGATCGAATGCGTAACGATGAGACAACATCGCGATCGAATGCGTAACGATGAGACGACATCGCGATCGAATGTGTAACGATGAGATGGCATCGCGACCAAATGCGTAGCATTGAGATGGCATCACAACCGAATGTGTATCGATGAGACGGCATCGCGATCGAATGCTTAACGATGAGATGGCATCGCGACCGAATGTGTAACGGCATCGCGATCGAATGCGTAACAATGAGACAGCATCGCGATCGAATGCGTAATGATGAGATGGCATCGCGATCGAATGTGTAACAATGAGACGGCATCACGACCACGAAATGATGAGATGGCATCGCGACCGAATGTGTAACGACATTGCAATAAAATGCATAACGATGAGACGGCATTGCAATCGAATGGCATCGTGACACCCTCTTTTTGTTTATTCGTTTTCCCAGCACCGTGCTAATCCTCCATGGCACCCTGGAGGGTCCTCCATGGGGCCGTGGAAATTTCCACGGCGTCGTGGTTTAGGCCATTCTTGTCTATATACAGGTGGGGTCCCCCCTTTACATCTCTTACTTGGTTTTGTTCCCAGACTCTGCCATTTTTTTGTATTTTTTTTTTAATACTTTGAGTGAGATGGCCTTTCGTAGACGTCCTTGTTAGTCTTCACACGGTCCTCTTTTAGGCACGACTGATGCGGACGATCGGGCTGGCTGGTACCCATCTAGGACGACGTTGAGAGATACTGCGAGCCACATTTGTTGTGCCATCTAGGGACATTCGCAGGTGGTAAGCACACTTACCATATCTTTTCTGGTGATTAATGCCATCGTAGGATTTATTTATTAATTACTGTCATGATCCCCCAAGGCTCGTAAACCGAGACAAAGCCCTAATATAGTCATTTAGGCATTTCTAGACACATAAATCGATGTGAAACCAATTTAGGCATTTTTAAACTCGCGAAAGTAGGCAAAGCCGTATGATGCCAAACCGGGCATCTTCCGGCGTGCAAATCGAGGTAAAGCCATCGGATACCAAACCACGAATCTTTTGCTGCACAAATCAAGGCAAAATCATCAGATATCAAACTAGGCATCTTTTGGCACACAAATCGAGGTTAAACTATCGGATACCAGACCGGGTATCTTATTTTGGAACACAAATCGAGGCAAAATCCTAAAACACCAACTTATGCATTTTTGGCACGCAAGTAGAGGTAAAGCCGTCGAATACCAAATCAGATATCTATTGGGATGCAAATCGAGGCAAAGTCAACCGATACCAAGTTGAGTATCTTTTGGCGAGCAAATCGAGGTAAAGCCGTCGGATGCCAAATCTGGCATCTTTTGGCTCACAAATCTAGGTAAAGCCGTTGAATACCAAACTAGATATCTTTCGACGTGCAAATTGAGGCAAAACCATAAAGTACTAACTTAGGCATGTAAATCAAGACAAAGTGGTCAGACACCAAATCGAGCATCTTTCGGTGTGCAAATCGAGGCAAAATCCTAAAACACCAACTTAGGCATTTTAGGCACGCAAATCAAGACAAAGTCGTCAGATACCAAACTGGGCATCTTTTGGCGTGCGAATTGAGGCAAAACCCTAAAACACCAACTTAGGCATTTTAGGCAACGCAAATCAAGACAAAGCCGTCAGATATCAAATCGGGTACCTTTTGGCACATAAATCGAGGCAAAGCCATCAGATACCAAATAAGGTATCTTTTGGTATGCAAATCAAGGTAAAGTTGTTGGATGCCAAACCAGGTATCTTTTGGCATGTAAATCGAGATAAAGCCACCAGATACCAAACCAGGCATCTTTTCGATGAGCAAAATGGGGCAAAATCCTAAAACACCAACTTGGGCATTTTTAGGCATGCAAATCAAGACAAAGCCATCATAGATCAAATCGGACATCTTTTAGTGCGCAAATCGAGGTAAAACTCTAAAACACCAACTTAGGTATTTTTAGGCATGCAAACCAATATAAAGCCTTTGGCAACCAAATCAGATATCTTTTGGCATGCAAATTGATGCAAAACTCTAAAAATACCGACTTAGGCATCTTTAAGCATGAAAAATAAGACAAAGCCGTCAGATACTAAACAGATTAACTTTTGGTGCATAAACCGAGGTAAAGCCATCAGATACCAAACCGGATATCTTTTGGCGCATAAATCGAGGTGAGGCATTAGAAACCAAACTGGATATCTTTTGGTGCACAAATTAAGATAAAGCTGTGGGATACCAAACCAGGTATCTTTGATGCACAAATCGAGGCAAAACCCTAAAATATCGACTTAGGCATTTTTAGGTATGCAAATCGAGACAAAATCGTTAGATACCAAACCGATCATCTTTCAGCATGTAAATCGAGGCAAAGCAATCAGAGACCAAATCGGATATCTTTTGGCATGCAAATCGAGCCGAGGCAATCAGATACCAAACCAGAAATCTTTTGGCGCGTAAATTTAGACGAAGCCCTAAAATAGCGACTTAAGCATTTATAGGCATGTAAATTGAGATAAAACCGTTAGATACTAAACTGGTCATCTTTCAACGTGCAAATCCAGGCAAAGCCAAAAGATACCAAATCGGATATCTTTTGGCACGCAAGTCGAGGTGAAACCCTAAAACATCGACTTAGGCATTTCTAGGCACGCAAATAAAGATAAATCTCTAAAATCTCTAACTTAGTCATCTTTAGACTTATATTCTTGTGTTTGTTGTTTTTTTCTCTTTTTTTTTATTTATTGGAATCTAATCAAAATTTCTTTCTTATGTCTTTGCAGGGTAAGACCATTCCGATGCCGAAGAAGTATTGCGGCACGGAGAGGCATAGAGAGAGTGCGAGAGCAGTACAGAGAGCTCTGCCCGGAGATACTATCTCGAGTGAGACAGACAGAATTGGGGTATATCGTTGCCTGCCTTGTCCGAGAACTAGATAGCTTGATAGTTCGGGCTCCAGTGGAGAGGTGGTGGCCGAGCACCCATACCTTCCATCTTCCACTAGGAGAGGTGACCATCACATTTCTCGACTTTTATATGATCACGAGGCTTCCTTTTTGGGGGATGTCTATGGCGCTGACCCCGGTGGACCTGGAGGACCGCATTGATTACTGGAGGAGCATGACAGGGATGCGCATCACGCATAGGGGTTTTCCTACCACCGTTATCAGGCAGTTCTGGATGGAGAAGGGGGTGACAGACCAGTCATAACGATGAGATGGCATCACGACCAAATGCGTAACAATGAGACGGCATTGCGACCGAATGCATAACAATGAGATGGCATCGCGATCGAATGCGTAACTATGAGACGGCATCACGATCGAATTTGTAACGATGAGACGGCATCGCGACCGAATGCGTAACGATGAGATGGCATCGCGACCAAATGGGTAACGATGAGACGGCATCCCGACCGAATGTGTATCGATGAGACAGCATCGCGACCGAATGCGTAACGATGAGATGGCAGCACAACCGAATGTGTAATGGCATCGCGACCGAATGTGTAACAATGAGACGACATCGCAACCCAATGCGTAACGATGAGACGGCATCCCAACCGAATGCGTAACGATGAGATGGCATCGCGACCGAATGTGTAATGGCATCGTGATCAAACACATAACAATGAAACGGCATCGCGACCGAATGGCATCGTGACACCCTCTTTTTGTTTTTCCGTTTTCACAGCACCGTGGTAATCCTCCGCGGCACCATGGAGGGTCCTCCACGGGGCCGTAGGAAATTTCCACTGCACCGTGTCTTTGGCCATTCTCGTCTATATATAGGTGGGGTCCCCCCTTTACATCTCTTCCCTTGTTTTATTCCCAGACTCTGCCATTTTTTCGTACTTTCTTTTTTAATACTTTGAGTGAGATAGCCTTCCGTAGACGTCCTCGTCAGTCTTCACACGGTCCTCTTTTGGGCACGACTGATGTAGATGATCGGGCGGGCTAGTACCCATCTAGGATGACGTTGACAGATACCACGCGCCACATTTGCTATGCCATCTACGGTAAGCACACTTACCTTTATCTTTTCTGTTGATTAATGCCATTGTAGGATTTATTTATTAATTACTGTCATGATCCCCCAAGGCTCGTAAACCGAGACAAAGCCCTAATACTGTAATTTAGGCATTTCAACGCACATAAACCGATGCGAAACCAATATAGGCATTTTTTAGCCCGCGAAAGTAAGCAAAGCCTTATGATACCAAACTAGGCATCTTCCGGCGTGCAAACCGAGGTAAAGCCATTGGATACCAAACTGGGTATCTTTTGGCACACAAATCAAGGCAAAACCATCAAATACCAAACTAGGTATCTTTTGGCGCACAAATCGAGGTATAGCTATCGGATACCAAATTGGGTATCTTTTTGGCACACAAATCGAGGCAAAACCCTAAAACACCAACTTAGGCACTTTAGGCACGCAAGTTGAGGTAAAGTCATCGGATACCAAATCAGATATCTATTGGCATGCAAATCGAGGCAAAGTCATCAGATACCAAACCGGGTATCTTTTGGCTCATAAATCGAGGTAAAGTCGTCGAATACCAAATTGGGTATCTTTTGGCATGCAAATCGAGGCAAAACCATAAAATACCGACTTAGGCACTTTAGGCACGCTAATCAAGACATAGTCTTTAGACACCAAATCGGGCATCTTTCGGCATGCAAATTGAGGTAAAACCCTAAAACACCAACTTAGGCCCTTTAGGCACGCTAATCAAGACAAAGCCGTCAGATACCAAACCGGGCATCTTTTGGCATGCAAATCATGGTAAAACCCAAAAACACCAACTCAGGCATTTTAGGCATGCACATCAAGACAAAGCCATCAGATATCAAACCAGGTACCTTTTGGCATGTAAATCGAGGTGAAGCCATCAGATACCAAATTAGGTATCTTTTGGCATACAAAGCGAGGTAAAGTCGTCGGATGCTAAACCAGGTATCTTTTGATGCATAAGTCGAGATAAAGCCGCCAGATGCCAAACCGGGCATCTTTCGTTGAGCAAATCGAGGCAAAATCCTAAAACACCCAATTGGGCATTTTTAGGCACGCAAATTAAGACAAAGCCGTCAGATAGCAAACCGGGCATCTTTTATCGTGTTAATCGAGATAAAGCCGCCAGATACCAAACCAGGCATCTTTCGATGAGCAAATCGAGGCAAAATCCTAAAACATCAACTTGGGCATTTTTAGGCACGTAAATCAAGACAAAGCCATCAAAGAGCAAATCAAGCATCTTTTGGTGCACAAATCGAGGTGAAATCCTAAAACACCAACTTAGGTATTTTAGGCATGCAAATCAAGGCAAAGCCGTTAGATACCAAACCGGGCATCTTTCGATGTGCGAATCGAGTTAAAACTCTAAAACACCAACTTAGGTATTTTAGGCACGCAACCAAGGTAAAGTCGTCGGCTACCAAACCAGTTATCTTTTGGCATGCAAATCGATGTGAAACTCTAAAATACCAACTTAGACATTTTTAGGCACGTAAAACGAGACAAAGCCGTCATATACCAAACAGGTTAACTTGCAGTGCGTAAGCCGAGGTGAAGCCATTAGATACCAAACTGGATGTCTTTTGGTGCATAAATCGAGGCGAGGCCATTAGAAACCAAATCGGATATGTTTTGATATGTAAATCGAGATAAAGCTATGGGATACCAAATTGGGTATCATTGGCTCACAAATCGAGGCAAAACCCTAAAATACCGACTTACACATTTTTAGGTATGCAATTCAAGACAAAGCCATTAGATACCAACCTGGTTATCTTATGGCGTGCAAATAGAGGCGATGCCATTAGATACCAGACCGAATATCTTTTGGTGCACAAATCGAGGCAAAACCCTAAAATACAGACTTAGGCATTTTTAGGCACGTAAATCGAGATAAAGCCGTTAGCTATCAAACCGGTTATCTTTCAATACGTAAACCGAGACAAAGCCATCAGATACAAAATTGGATATCTTTTGGCATGCAAATCGAGGCGAGGTAATCAGATACCAAATCGGATATCTTTTGGCACGTAAATTTTGGCGAAGCCCTAAAATACCGACTTAGACATTTTAAGGCACGTAAATCGATATAAAATCGTAAGATACAAAACTGGTCATCTTTCAACGTGCAAACGAGGCGAAGCCAAAAGATACCAAACCGGATATCTTTTGGAGGACAAATCGAGGTGAAACCCTAAAACACCGACTTAGGCATTTAAAGGCACGTAAATTGAGACAAATCGCTAAAATCTATGACTCAGTCATGTTTAGACTTATATTCTTGTGTTTGTTGTTTTTTCTTTTTTTTTTTTATTTATTAGAATCTAATCGAACTTTTCTCTCTTTTGTCTTTGTAGGGTAAGACCATTCCGATGCCGAAGAAGTATTGCGGCACGGAGAGGCATGGAGAGAGTGTGAGAGTGGTATAGAGAGCTCTGCCTAGAGATACTATCTCGTGTGAGACGGACCGGGTTGGGGTATATCGTTGCCTGCCCCGTTCGAGAACTAGATAGTCTGACAATTCGGGCTCCAGTGGAGTGGTGGTGGCCGAGCACCCATACCTTCCATCTTCCACTAGGAGAGGTGACCATTACACCTCTCGACTTTTATCTGATCCCGGGTCTTCCTTTTTGGGGGATGTCTGTGGCATTGACCCCGGTGGACCAGGAGGACCGCATTGATTACTGGAGGAGCATGACAGGGATGCGCGTCACACATAGGGGTCTTCCTGCTACCGTTATGAGGCAGTTCTAGACGGAGCAGGGGGTGATAGACTAGTTGTAACGATGAGACGGCATCATGACCGAATGCAGAACGATGAGACGGCATCGTGACCGAATGCGTAACGAAGAGGCGGCATCACGATCGAATGCGTAATGATGAGATAGCATCATAACCGAATGCATAACGATGAGATGGCATCACGACCGAATGTGAATCAATGAGACGACATTGTGATCGAATGTGTAACGATGAGATGGCATCGCGACTGAATGTGTAACGGCATCACGACCGAATGCGTAACAATGAGACGGCATCGCGACCCAATGCGTAACGATGAGATGGCATCGCGACCGAATGCGTAACGATGAGATGGCATCGCTACCGAATGTGTAACAATGAGACGACATCACGACCGAATGCGTAACGATGAGATGGCATCACAACCAAATGTGTAACGTCATCGCGATCAAATGCCTAACGATGAGATGGCATCGCGACCGAATGGCATCGTGACACCCCCTTTTTGTTTTTTCGTTTTCACAGCACCGTGGCTTTGGCCATTCTCGTCTATATATAGGTGGGGTCCACCCTTTACATCTTTTAGGTATTTTAGGTATGCAAACCAAGGTAAAGCCGTCGGCTACCAAACCGGATATCTTTTGGCATGCAAATCGATGCAAAACTCTAAAATACCGATTTAGGCCTTTTTAGGCACGTAAAACAAGACAAAGCCATTAGATATCAAAATGGGTATCTTTTGGCACACAAATCGAGGTAAAACTATTGGATACCAAAATAAGTATCTTTTTTTTGGTTCACAAATCGAGGCAAAACCCTAAAACACCAACTTAGGCACTTTATGCATGCAAGTCAAGTTAAAGCCGTCGGATACCAAATCGGATATCTATTGGTATGCAAATCGAGGTAAAGTCATCAGATACAAAGCCAGCGGATGCCAAATCGGGCATCTTTTGGCTCCCTAGTCGAGGTAAAGCCGTCGAATTCCAAATTGGGTATCTTTTGGCATGCGACTCGAGGCAAAATAATAAAATATCGACTTAAGCATTTTTAGGCACGCAAATTGAGATAGAGTCATCAGATACAAAATCAGTCATCTTTCAACACATAAATCGAGGCAAAATCCTAAAATACCAACTTAGGCATTTTAGGCGCACAAATCAAAACAAAGCCGTCAAATACCAAAATGGGCATCTTTTGGCGTGCAAATCGAGGCAAAACCCTAAAACACCAACTTAGGCATTTTAGGCATGCAAATCAAGACAAAGTTGTCGGATATCAAAACAGGTACCTTATGGCACGTAAATCGAGGCAAAGCCATCAGATATCAAATCAGGTATCTTTTGGCATGCAGATCGAGGTAAAGTCGTCGGATGCTAATCCAAGTATCTTTTGACGTGTAAATCGAGATAAAGCCGCCAGATGCCAAACTGGGCATCTTTCGATGAGTAAATCAAGGCAAAATCCTAAAACACCGACTTGGGCATTTTTTAGGCACGTAAATCAAGACAAAGTCGTCAGATAGCTAATCGGGCATCTTTTGTCGCATAAATCGAGATAAAGCCCCCAGATACCAAACCGGCCATCTTTTCGATGGGCAAATCGAGCAAAATCCTAAAACACCTACTCGGGCATTTTTAGGCACGTAAATCAAGACAAAGCCGTCAGATAGCAAACTGGGCATCTTTCGGCATACAAATCGTGGTGAAATCCTAAAACACCAACTTAGGCATTTTAGGCATGCAAATCAAGATAAAGTCGTCAGATACCAAACCAGGCATCTTTTGACACACTAATCGGGGCAAAACTCTAAAACACCAACTTAGGTATTTTAGGCACGTAAACTAAGGTAAAACCGTTGGCTACCAAATAGGATATCTTTTGGCATGCGATGCAAAACTCTAAAATACTGACGTAGGAATTTTTAGGCATATAAAACGAGACAAACCCGTCGGATACCAAATAGGTTAAGTTTTGGTGCGCAAACCAAGGCGAAGCCATCAGATACCAAACCAGATATCTTTTGGCTCATAAATTGAGGCGATGCCATCAGAAACCAAACTGGATATCTTTTGGTGCGCAATTCGAGATAAAGCTTGGGATACCAAACCGGGTATCTTTGATGCACAAATTGTGGCAAAACCCTAAAATACCGACTTAGGCATTTTTAGGTACGCAAATCAAGACAACACCGTCAGATACCAACCCGGTTATCTTTCGGCATGCAAATCAAGGCGATGCCATTAGATATCAGATCGGATATCTTTTGGTGCACAAATCGAGGGGAAACCCTAAAATACCGACTTAGGCATTTTTAAGCACGTAAATCATGACAAAGTCATTATATACCAAACCGGTTATCTTTCAGTGCATAAACTGAGGCAAAACCATCAGATACCAAACCGGATATCTTTTGGCGCGTAAATTTAGACGAAGCCCTAAATTACTGACATAGGCATTTCTAGGCACATAAATCAAGATAAAACCGTCAGATACCAAACTGGTCAACTTTCAGCATGCAAATCGAGGCGAAGCCAAAAGATACCAAACCGGATATCTTTTGGCACGCAAGTCGAGGTAAAACCCTAAAACATTGACTTAGGCATTTCTAGGCACGTAAATAGAGACAAATCTCTGACTTAGTCATGTTTAGACTTATATTCTTGTGTTTGTTGTTTTTTTCTCTTCTTTTTTTATTTATTGGAATCTAAGCATAATTTTCTTTCTTATGTCTTTGCAGGGTAAGACCATTCCGATGCCGAAGAGGTATTACGGCATGGAGAGAGTGCGAGAGTGGTACAGAGAGCTCTGCCCCAAGATACTATCCCGGGTGAGACGGACCGGATTGGGGTATATCACTGCCTGCCTCTTCTGAGAACTAGATAGCTTGACAGTTCGGGCTTTAGTGGAGAGGTGGTTGCCTAGCACCCATACCTTCCACCTTCCACTAGGAGAGGTGACCATCACAACTCTCGCCTTTTATATGATCACGGGTCTTTCTTTTGGGGGGATGGTTGTGGCGTTGACCCCGGCGGACTAGGAGGATCACATTAATTACTGGAGGAGCATGACCGGCATGCATGTCACACTTCTGCCACTGTTATGAGGCAGTTTTGGACGGAGAAGGGGGTGACAGACCAGTCGTAACGATGAGATGGCATCGCGACCGAATGCGTAACGATGAGATGGCGTCACGACAAAATGTGTATCGATGTGACGGCATCGCGACCGAATGCATAACGATGAGATGGCCTCGCGACCGAATGTGTAAAGACATCGCGACCGAATGTGTAACGGCATCGCGACCCAATGCGTAACGATGAGATGGCATCTGGACCGAATGTGTAACGATGAGATGGCATCGCGACCGAATGTGTAATGGCATCGCGACCAAATGCATTAAGATAAGACGACATCGCGACTGGATGCGTAACGATGAGACGGCATCGTTACCGAATGGCATCGTGACACCCACTTTTTGTTTTTTCCTTTTCTCAGCACCGAGGCTTTGGTTATTCTTGTCTATATATAGGTGGGGTTCCCCCTTTACATCTCTTACCTGACACCCATTTTTTTGTATTTTTTTTTAATACTTTGAGTGAGATGGTCTTCCGTAGACGTCCTCGTCAGCCCTCATACGGTCCTCTTTTAGGCACAACTGATGCGGATGATCTGGAGGGCTAGTACCCATCTAGGACAACGTTGACAGATACTGAGCGCCACATTTGCTGTGCCATCGGGGGGCATCCGCAGGCAGTAAGCACACTTACCTTATCTTTTCTGTTGATTAATGTCATCGTAGGACTTATTTATTAATTACTGTCAAGATCCCCCAAGGCACGTAAATCGAGATAAAGCCCCAATACAGTAATTTATGCATTTCTAGTCACATACACCGATGCGAAACCAACTTAGGCATTTTTAAGCCCGCGAGAGTAGGCAAAGCCATATGATACCAAACCGGGTATCTTCCAGCACGCAAACTGAGGTAAAGCCATCGGATCCCAAACCGGGTATCTTTTGGCGCACAAATCAAGGCGAAATCATCAGATATCAAACCGGGTATCTTTTGATGCACAAATCGAGGTAAAACTATGGGATACTAAACCGGGTATCTTTTTGGGCACTTAAATCGAGGCAAAACCCTTAAACACCATCTTTGGCACTTTAGTCACGCAAGTCAAGGTAAAGCCGTCGGATACCAAATCGGATATCTATTGACATGCAAATCAAGGCGAAATCATCTGATACCAAACTGGGTATCTTTTGGCGAGTAAATAGAGGTAAAGCCGTCGGATGAAAAATCGAACATTTTTTGCTCATAAATCGAGGCAAAATCATAAAATACTGACTTAAGCATTTTTAGGCACACAAATCAAGACAGTGTCGTCTGACACTAAAACGGCATCTTTCGGCTTGCAAATCGAAGCAAAACCCTAAAATACCAACTTTGGCATTTTAGGCACAGAAATCAAGACAAAGCCGTCAGATACCATACTGCACATCTTTTGGCGTGCAAATCAAGGTGAAACCCTAAAATGCCAACTTAGGCATTTTTGGCACATAGATCAAGACAAAGACATCAGATATCAAACCGGATACCTTTTGGCACCTAGTTCGAGGCAAAGCCATCAGATACCAATTCAGGTATCTTTTGGCATGCAAATTGAGGTAAAATCGTCAGATACCAAACCGAGTACCTAATGATGCGTAAATCGAGATAAAGCCGCCAGATACCAAACCGGGCATCTTTCGATAAGCAAATTGAGGCAAAATCCTAAAACACTGACTTGGGCACTTTTAGGCACGCAAATAAATTCAAAGTCGTCAGATAGCAAATCGGGCATCTTTTGGCGAACAAATCAAGGTAAAATCCTAAAACACCAACTTAGGCATTTTAGGCACACAAATCATGACAAAGCCATCAGAAACCAAACCGGGCATCTTTCGGCGTGCAAATCGAGGTAAAACTCTAAACCACTAGCTTGGGTATTTTAGGCACGTAAACCAAGGTAAAGCCGTCGACTACCAAACTGAATATCTTTTGGCTCGTAAATCGAGGCAAACCCCTAATTTACCGACTTAGGCATTTTTAGGCACATAAAATGAGACAAAGCCGTCAGATACCAAATAGGTTATCTTTCGATGTGTAAACCAAGGCAAAGCCATCATATACCAAACCGATATATATTTTGGCGCACAAATCGAGGAAAAACCCTAAAATACCGACATTAGCATTTTTGGGTATGCAATTCAAGACAAAGCCATCAAATACCAACCCGGTTATCTTTCGCCGTGCAAACCGAGGTAAAGCCATCGGATAACAAAGCAAGTATCTATTGGCGCACAAATCAAGTCAAAATCATCAAATACCAAATCGGGTATCTTTTGGCGCACAAATCGAGGTAAAACTATCGAATACCAAATTGAGTAACTTTTTTTGGCACACAAATCGAGGAAAAAACCTAAAACACCACCATAGGCACTTTAGGCACGTAAGTCGAGGTAAAGCCATTGGATACCAAATCAGATATCTATTGGCACGTAAATCGAGGCAAATTCATCATATACCAAATCGGGTATCTTTTGGTGAGTAAATCGAGGTAAAGCCGTCGGATGCCAAATCGGGCATCATTTGGCTCGTAAGTCGAGGTAAAACCATTGAATACCAAACTGAGTATCTTTTGGCGTGCAAATTGAGGTAAAACCATAAAATACTGACTTAAGCATTTTTAGGCACGTAAATCAAGACAGAGCCATCAGACACCGAATAGGACATCTTTTGGCACGTAAATCAAGGCAAATCCTAAAACACCAACTTAGACAAAGCCATTAGATAACAAACCGGGCATCTTTTGCATGCAAATTGAGGCAAAACCCTAATATACCAACTTAGGCATTTTAGGCACGCAAATCAAGATAAAGTCATCGGATATCAAACTGGGTACCTTAAGGCATATAAATCGAGGTAAAACCATCAGATACCAAATCCAGTATCTTTTGGCATGCAAATCAAGGTAACGTCGTAAGATGCAAAACCAGGTATCTTTTGGCGCTTAAATCGAGATAAAGTCGCCATATGCCAAACCGGGCATCTTTTGATGAGCAAATCGAAGCAAAATCCCAAAACACCGACTTGGGCATTTTTGGGCATGCAAATCAAGACAAAGCCGTCAGATAGCAAATCGGGCATCTTTTATCGCATAAATTGAGATAAAGCCGCCAGATACCAAACTAGGCATCTTGTGGTGCACAAATCGAGGTGAAATCCTAAAACACCAATTTAGGCATTTTAGGCACGTGAATCAAGATTATTTTTAGATACCAACTGGGCATCTTTCGATACGCAAATTGAGGCAAAACTCTAAAACACCAACTTAGGTATTTTAGGCACACAAACCAAGGTAAAGTCGTCGGCTACCAAACTGGATATTTTTTGGCATGCAAATCGATGCAAAACTCTAAAATATCAACTTAGGCATTTTTAAGCACGTAAAATGAGACAAAGCCATCGAAACCAAAGATGTTAACTTTTGGTGCGCAAACCTAGGCAAAACCCTAAAATATTGACTTAGGCATTTTTAGGCACGTAAATTGATACAAAGCCGTTAGATTCCAAACCGGTTATCTTTCAGCGCGTAAACCAAGGCGCAGCCATCAGATACCAAACCAGATATCTTTCAGCATGCAAATCGAGGTGAGGCAATCAGATACCAAACCGGATATCTTTTGGGGCATAAATTTAGATAAAGCCTTAAAATACCGATTTATGCATTTCTAGGCACGTAATTCAAGATAAAACCATTAGATACCAAACTGGTCATCTTTCAACGTGTAAATTGAGGCAAAGCCAAAAGATTCCAAACCAGTTATCTTTTGGCATGCAAGTCGAGGTGAAACCCTAAAACACCGACTTAGGCATTTCTAGGCATGCAAATAGAGATAAATCTCTAAAATCTCTGACTTAGTCATGTTTAGACGTTTATTCTTGTGTTTGTTGTTTTTTTCTCTTTTTTTATTTATTTATTGGAATGTAATCAAAATTATCCTTCATATGTCTTTGCAGGGTAAGACCATTCCGATGCAGAAGAAGTATTGCGGCACGGAGAGAGTGCGAGAGTGGTACAGAGAGCTTTGCCAGGAGATACTATCCTGGGTGAGACGGACCGGGTTGGGGTGTATTGCTGCCTGCCTCGTTTGAGAACTAGATAGCCTAACAGTTCGGGCTCCAGTGGAGAGGTGGTGGCCGAGGACCCATACCTTTCATCTTCCACTAGGAGAGGTGACCACCACACCTCTCAACTTTTATATGATCACGGGTATTCCTTTTGGGGGGATGTCTGTGGCGTTGACCCCGACGGACCAGAAGGATCGCATTAATTACTGGTGGAGCATGACAGGCATGCGTGTCACGTATAGGGGTCTTTCTACCGCCGTAATGAGGCAGTTTTGGACGGAGAAGGGGGTGACAGACCAGCCGTAATGATGAGACGGCATTGTGACCAAATGCATAACGATGAGACGGCATTGCGACCGAATGCGTTACGATGAGATGGGATCACGACCGAATGCGTAACAATGAGACGGCATCACGACTGAATGCGTAACGATGAGATGGAGTCACGATAAAATGTGTATCGATGTGACGGCATCGCGACCGAATGCATAACGATGAGATGGCATCGCGATCGAATGCGTAATGATGAGATGGCATTGCGACCGAATGTGTAACGGCATCACGAACGAATGCGTGACAATGAGACGACATCACGACCGAATGCGTAACGATGAGATGGCATCGCGATTGAATGTGTAACGATGAGACGGCATCACGACCGAATGCGTAACGATGAGATGGCATCGCTACTGAATGTGTAAAGGCATCGCGATCAAATGCATAATGATGAGACGGCATCGCGACCGAATGCGTAACAATGAGACGGCATCGTGACACCCCCTTTTTTATTTTTTCATTTTCACAGCACCGCGGCATTCCTCCACAGGGCCGTGGGAATTTCCACGGCACCGTGGCTTTGGCGATTCTTGTCTATGTATAGGTGGGGTCCGCCCTTTACATCTCTTACTTGGTTTTGTTCCCTAACTCTGCCCTTTTTTTGTACTTTTTTTTTAATCCTTTGAGTGAGATGGCCTTTCGTAGACGTCCTCGTTAGTCCTTACACGGTCTTCTTTTTGGCACGACTGATGCGGATTATTGGGCGAGCTGGTACCGATCTAGAATGACATTGAGAGATAATGCCATCTGGGGCATTCGCAAGCAGTAAGCACACTTACCTTATCTTTTCTATTGATTAATGCCATCGTAGGATTTATTTATTAATTATTGTCTTGATTCCCTAAGGCTCGTAAATCGAGATAATTCCCTAATAGCGTAATTTAGGCATTTTAAGGCATATAAACCGATGCAAAACCAACTTAGTCATTTTTAAGCCCATGAAAATAGGCAAAGCCGTATGATACCAAACCGGGCATTTTCTGGCATGCAAAGTGAGGTATAGCCATTGAATACCAAACCGGGTATCTTTTAGCGCACAAATCAAGGCGAATCATCAGATACCAAACCGAGCATCTTTTGGCGCAAAAATCCAGGTAAAACTATCGGATACCAGATCAGGTATCTTTTTTGGCACACAAATCGATACAAAACCTTAAAACACCAACTTAGGCACTTTAGGCATGTAGATTAAGACAAAGACATTAGATATCAAACAGGATACCTTTTGGCATATAAATCGAGGCGAAGCCATCAAATACCAAATCAGGTATCTTTTAGCATGCAAATTGAGGTTTAATCATCGGATGCCAAAACTAGGTATCTATTGACGCATAAATCGAGATAAAACTGCCAGATACCAAACCGGGCATCTTTCGATAAGCAAATTGAGATAAAATCCAAAAACACTGATTTGGGCATTTTTAGGCACACAAATCAAGACAAAGCTGTTAGATAGCAAATCGGGCATCTTTCGGCGCACAAATTGAGGTAAAATCCTAAAACACCAACTTAGGTATTTTAGGCACGCAAATCATGACAAAACCATCAGATACCAAACCGGGCATCTTTCGGCATGCAAATCGAGGCAAAACTATAAACCACCAGTTTGGGTATTTTAGGCACGTAAACCAAGGTGAAGTTGTCAACTGCCAAACCGAATATCTTTTGGCTCGTAAATCGAGCCAAACCCCTAATTTATTGACTTAGGCATTTTTAGGCACATAAAACGAGACAAAGCCGTCAGATACTAAATAGGTTATCTTTCGATGCATAAACCAAGGCAAAGCCATGATATACCAAACCAGATATATTTTGCAGCATAAATCGAGGCGAGGCCGTCAGATACCAAACCTAATATCTTTTGGTGTACAAATTGAGAAAAAGTTGTCAAATACCAAACCGGGTATCTTTGGCATCCAAATCGAGGTAAAACCCTAAAATACCTATATTAGCATTTCTGGGTATGCAATTCAAGACAAAGCCGTCAGATACCAACCCGATTATCTTTGGCGTGCAAACCGAGGTAAGGCCATCGGATAACAAAGCGAGTTTCTATTGGCGCACAAATCAAGTCAAAATCATCAAATACCAAATCGGGTATCTTTTGGCACATAAATCGAGGTAAAACTATCGAATACCAAACCGAGTAACTTTTTTGGCACACAAATCGAGGAAACCCTAAAACACCAACATAGGCACTTTAGGCATGTAAGTCGAGGTAAAGCCATTGGATATCTATTGGCACATAAATCGAGGTAAATTCATCAGATACCAAATTGGGTATCTTTTGGCGAGTAAATCGAGGTAAAGGCCTTCGGATGCCAAATCAGGCATCATTTGGCTCGCAAGTCAAGGTAAAACCATCGAATGCACAATTGAGTATCTTTCGACGTGCAAATCGAGGTAAAACCATAAAATACCGACTTACACATTTTTAGGCACGCAAATCAAGACAGAGTCATCAGACACCAAATAGAACATCTTTTGGCACATAAATTGAGGCAAAACCTAAACACCAACTTAGACATTTTATGCACGCAAATCTGGACAAAGCCATCAGATAACAAACCGGGCATCTTTTGCGTGTAAATCGAGGCGAAACCCTAAAATACCAACTTAGGCATTTTAGGCACGCAAATCAAGATATGGTCGTCGGATATCAAACCGGGTACCTTATGGCATGTAAATCGAGGTAAAGCCATTAGATACCAAATCAAGTATCTTTTGGCATGCAAGTCGAGGTAAAGTCATCGGAAGCCAAACCAGGTATCTTTTGGTGCGTAAATTGAGATAAAGCCGCCATATGCCAAACCGAGCATCTTTCGATGAGCAAATCGAATCAAAACCCCAAAACACCGACTTGGGCATTTTTGGGCACGTAAATCAAGACAAAGTCGTTAGATAGCAAATCGGGCATCTTTTGTCACATAAATTGAGATAAAGCAGCCAGATACCAAACCGAGCATCTTTTGACGTACAAATCGAGGTGAAATCCTAAAACACCAACTTAGGCATTTTAGGCACGTGAATCAAGACAAAGCTGTCAGATACCAAACTGGGCAAATTCTAAAATACCGACTTAGGCATTTTTTAGGCACATAAAACGAGACAAAATCGTCGGATACCAAACTAATTAAATTTTGGTGCGCAAACAAAGGCAAAACTCTAAAATATCGACTTAGGCATTTTTATGCACGCAAATTGATACAAAGCCGTTAGATACCAAACCGGTTATCTTTCAGTGCGTAAACCAAGGCGAAGCCATCAGATACAAAACCAAATATCTTTTGGCACACAAATTGACGTGTGGTAATCAGATACCAAACTGGATATCTTTTGGCGCTTAAATTTAGACAAAGCCCTAAAATACCGATTTATGCATTTCTAGGCACGTAAATCAAGATAAAACCATTAGATACCAAATTGGTCATCTTTCAGAGTCCAAATTGAGGCGAAGCCAAAAGATACCAAACTAGATATCTTTTGGCACGTAAGTCGAGGTGAGACCCTAAAACATCGACTTAGGCATTTCTAGGCATGCAAATAGAGACAAATCGCTAAAATCTCTTACTTAGTCATGTTTAGACGCATATTCTTGTGTTTGTTCTTTTTTTCTCTTTTTTTTTTATTTATTGGAATGTAATCAAAATTATCTTTCTTATGTCTTTGCGGGGTAAGACCATTCTGATGCCAAAGAAGTATTGCGGGACTGAGAGGCACAGAGAGAGTGCGAGAGTGGTACAAAGAGCTTTGCCCGGAGATACTATCCTGAGTGAGACGGACCGGGTTGGGGTATATCGCTGCCTAGCTCGTTCGAGAACTAGATAGCCTGATAGTTCGGGCTCCAGTAGAGAGGTGGTGGCCGAGCACCCATACCTTTCATCTTCCACTAGGAGAGGTGACCATCACACCTCTTGACTTTTATATGATCACGGGTATTCCTTTTGGGGGATGTCTGTGGCGTTGACCCCGGCGGACCAGGAGGACTGCATTGATTACTGGAGGAGCATGGCAGGGATGCGCATCACTTATAGGGGTCTTTCTACCGCCGTTATGAGGCAGTTCTGGTCGGAGAAGGGGGTGGCAAACTAGTGATAACGATGAGACGGCATCACGACCAATGCGTAACAATGAGACGGCATCGCGATCGAATGCATAATGATGAAACAGCATCGCGACCGAATGCGTAGCGATGAGACGGCATCGCGACCGAATGCATAACGATGAGATGAAATCACGACCGAATGTGTAATGATGAGATGGCATCACTATCAAATGTGTATCGATGAGTCGGCATCGTGATCGAATGCGTAATGATGAGATGGCATTGCGACCAAATGTGTAACTGCATCACGATCGAATGCGTAACAATGAGACGACATCATGACCGATTGCATAACGATGAGATGGCATCGCGACCGAATGTGTAACGCTGAGACAACAGCACGAACGAATGCATAACGATGAGATGGCATTGCTACTGAATGTGTAAAGGCATCACGATCAAATGCATAACAATGAGACGGCATCGCGATCGAATGCGTAACAATGAGACGGCATCGTGACACCCCTTTTTGTTTTCTCATTTTCTTAGCACCGTGGCATTCCTCCATGGCACCGTGGAGGGTCCTCCATGGGGCCATGTAAATTTCCATGGCATCGTGGCTTTGGCCATTCTTGTCTATGTATAGGTGGGGTCTGCCCTTTACATCTCTTACCAGGTTTTGTTGTCTAACTCTGCCCTTTTTTTGTACTTTTTTTTTAATCCTTTGAGTGAGATGGCCTTTCGTAGACATCCTTGTCAGTCCTTACATGGTCCTCTTTTGGGCACAACTGATGCGGATTATTGGGTGGGCTGGTGGGTATCTAGGATGACGTCGAGAGATACTGCATGCCATATTTGCTATGCCATCTGGGGGCATTCGCAAGCAGTAAGCACAGTTACCTTATCTTTTCTATTGATTAATGCCATCGTAGGATTTCTTTATTAATTATTGTCATGATTCCCCAAGGCTCGTAAACCGAGACAAATCCCTAATAGCGTAATTTAGGCATTTTAAGGCACATAAACCGATGCAAAACTGGGCATTTTTCGGAGTGCAAAGTGAGGTGTAGCCATCGAATACCCAATCAGGTATCTTTTAGCACACAAATCAAGGCAAAATCATCAGATACCAAACCGGGTATCTTTTTGGCGCACAAATCCAGGTAAAACTATCAGATACCAAATCGGGTATCTTTTTTGGCACACAAATCGACGTAAAACCTTAAAACACCAACTTAGGCACTTTAGGCATGCAGATCAAGACAAAGACGTCAGATATCAAACCGGGTACCTTTTGGAACATAAATCGAGGCAAAGCCATCAGATACTAAATCAGATATCTTTTGGCATGCAAATTGATGTAAAATCGTCGGATGCCAAACCGGGTATCTATTGACACGTAAATTGAGATAAAGTCGCCAGATACAAAACCGGGCATCTTTTGATAAGCAAATCAAGGCAAAATCCTAAAACATTGATTTGGACAATTTTAGGCACACAAATCAAGACAAAGCCGTCAGATAGTAAATCGGGCATCTTTTGGCACCCAAATCGAGGTAAAATCCTAAAACACCAACTTAGGCATTTTAGGCACACAAATCATGACAAATCCATCAGATACCAAACTGGGCAACTTTCGGTGTGCAAATTGAGGCAAAACTTTGAAACACCAGCTTGGGTATTTTTTGCATGTAAACCAAGGTAAAGCCGTCGACTACCAAACTGAATATCTTTTGGCTTGTAAATCGAGGGAAACCCCTAATATACCGACTTAGGCATTTTTAGGCACATAAAACGAGACAAAACCGTCAGATACCAAACAGGTTATCTTTTGGTGCGTAAACTGAGGCAAAGCCATCATATACCAAACCAAATATATTTTTGTGCACAAATCGAGGCGAGGCCATCAGATACCAAACCGAATATCTTTTGGTGTGCAAATAGAGAAAAAGCTGTGGGATACCAAACCGGGTATCTTTGGCATATAAATCGAGGCAAAACCCTAAAATACCGACATTAGCATTTCTAGGTACGCAACTCAAGACAAAGCCGTCAGATACCAACCCGATTATCTTTCGGCGTGCAAACCGAGGTAAAGCCATCGGATAACAAAGTGAGTATCTTTTGGTGCACAAATCAAGTCGAAATCATCAAATACCAAACCGGGTATCTTTCGGCACACAAATCATGGTAAAACTATCGAATACCAAACCAAGTAACTTTTTTTGGCACATAAATCGAGGAAAAACCCTAAAACACCAACATAGGCACTTTAGGCATGCAAGTCGAGGTAAAGCTGTCGGATACCAAATCAGATATCTATTGGCACGTAAATTGAGGCAAATTCATCAGATACCAAATCAGGTATCTTTTGGTGAGTAAATTGAGGTAAAGCCATCGGATGCCAAATCGGGCATCATTTGGCTCGTAAGTCGAGGTAAAACCATCGAATACCAAACTGAGTATCTTTCGACGTGCAAATCGAGGTAAAACCATAAATTACTGACTTAAGCATTTTTAGGCATGCAAATCAAGACAGAGTTGTCAAACACCAAATAGGACATCTTTAGGCATGTAAATCGAGGTAAATCCTAAAACACCAACTTAGACATTTTAGGCACGCAAATCTTGGCAAAGCCATCAGATAACAAACCGGGCATCTTTCGCGTGCAAAACGAGGTGAAACCCTAAAATACCAACTTAGGCATTTTAGGCACGCAAATCAAGATAAAGCCGTCGAATATCAAATCGGGTACCTTATGGCATGTAAATCGAGGTAAAGCCATTAGATACCAACTCAGGTATCTTTTGGCATACAAATTGAGGTAGAGTCATCGGATGCCAAACCAGGTATCTTTTGGTGCGTAAATCAAGATAAAGCCGCCATATGCCAAATCGGGCATCTTTCGATGAGCAAATCGAAGCAAAACCCCAAAACACCGACTTGGGCATTTTTGGGCATGCAAATTAAGAAAAGTCGTCAGACAACAAATCAGGCATCTTTTGTCGCATAAATTAAGATAAAGCCGCCAGATACCAAACCAGGCATCTTTCGGCGTACAAATCGAGGTGAAATCCTAAAACACCAACTTAGGCATTTTAGGCACGTGAATCAGGATAAAGCTGTTAGATATCAAATTGGGCATCTTTTGATACACAAATCGAGGCAAAACTCTAAAACACCAACTTAGGTATTTAAGGCACGCAAACAAAGGTAAAGCCATCGGCTACCGAACCGGATATCTTTTGGCATGCAAATCGATGTAAAACTCTAAAATATTGACTTAGGCATGTAAAAAGAGACAAGGCCGTCAGATACCAAACAGGTTAACTTTTGGTGCACAAACCAAGGCAAAACCCTAAAATATTGACTTAGGCATTTTTAGGCACACAAATTGATACAAAGCTGTTAGATACCAAACCGGTTATCTTTCAGTGTGTAAACCAAGGCGAAGCCATCAAATACCAAACCAGATATCTTTTGGCATGCAAATCAAGGTGAGGCAATCAGATACCAAACCGGATATCTATTGGCGTGTAAATTTAGACAAAGCCCTAAAATATCGATTTATGCATTTCTAGGCACGTAAATCAAGATAAAACCATTTGATACCAAACTGGTCATCTTTCAGCATGCAAATCGAGGAAAAGCCAAAAGATACTAAATCGGATATCTTTTAGCACGTAAGTCGAGGTCAAACCCTAAAACACCGACTTAGGCATTTCTACGCATGTAAATAGAGACAAATCTCTAAAATCTCTGAGTTAGTCATGTTTAGACGCATATTCGTGTGTTTGTTCTTTTTTTCCTTTTTTTATTTATTTATTGGAATGTAATCAAAATTATCTTTCTTATGTCTTTGCAGGGTAAGACCATTCCGATGCCGAAGAAGTATTGAGGCACGGAGAGGCACGGAGAGAGTGCGAGAGTGGTACAGAGAGCTTTTCCCAGAGATACTATCCTGGGTGAGACGGACCGGGTTGGGGTATAACGCTGCCTGCCTCGTTCGAGAACTAGATAGCCTGATAGTTTGGGCTCCAGTGGAGAGGTGGTGGCCGAGCACCCATACCTTTCATCTTCCACTAGGAGAGGTGACCATCACACCTCTCAACTTTTATATGATCACGGGTATTCCTTTTGGGGGATGTCTGTGGCGTTGACCCCAGCGGACCAGGAGGACCGCATTGATTACTGAAGGAGCATGACAAGGATGCGCATCACTTATAGGGGTCTTTCTACCGCCGTTATGAGGCAGTTCTGCTCCAAGAAGGAAGTGACAAACCAGTCATAACGATGAGACGGCATCGCAACCAAATGCATAACGATGAGACAGCATCGCGATCGAATGTGTAGCGATGAGACGGCATCGCGACCGAATGCATAACGATGAGACAGCATCGCGATCAAATGTGTAACGATGAGATGGCATCACGATCGAATGTGTATCGATGAGTCAGCATCGCGATCGAATGCGTAACGATGAGATGGCATTGCGACCGAATGTGTAATGGCATCACTATCAAATGCGTCACAATGAGATGACATCACGACCGAATGCGTAACGATGAGATGTTATCGCGACCGAATGTGTAACGATGAGACGGTAGCACGATCGAATGCGTAACGATGAGATGGCATCGCTACTGAATGTGTAAAGGCATCGCGATCAAAGGCATAACGATGAGACGGCATCGCGACCGATTACGTAACGATGAAACGGCATCGTGACACCCCCTTTTTGTTTTTTCGTCTTCACAGCACCGTGGCATTCCTCCAAGGCACCATGGAGGGTCCTCCACGGGGCAACGAAAATTTCCATGGCGTCGTGGCTTTGGCCATTCTTGTCTATGTATAGGCGGGGTCCGCCCTTTACATCTCTTACCTGGTTTTGTTGTCTAACTCTGCCCTTTTTTTGTACTTTTTTTTTTTAATCCTTTGAGTGAGATGGCCTTTCGTAGACGTCCTCGTCAGTCCTTACACGGTCCTCTTTTGGGCATGACTGATGCGGATTATTGGGCGGGCTGGTACCCATCTAGGATGACGTTGAGAGATACTGCGCGCCATATTTGCTATGCCATCTGGGGGCATTCCCAAGCAGTAAGCACACTTACCTTATCTTTTCTATTGATTAATGCCATCGTAGGATTTCTTTATTAATTATTGTCATGATTCCCCAAGGCTCGTAAACCGAGACAAATTCCTAATAGCATAATTTAGGCACGTAGATCAAGATAAAGACATCAAATATCAAACCGAATACCTTTCAGAACGTAAATCAAGGTGAAGCCATCAAATACCAAATCAGGTATCTTTTGGCATGCAAATTGAGGTTAAATCGTCGAATGCCAAACCGGGTATCTATTGAAGCGTAAATCGAGATAAAGTCGCCAGATACCAAACCGGGCATCTTTCGATAAGCAAATCGAGGCAAAATCCTAAAACACTGATTTGGGCATTTTTAGGCACGCAAATAAAGACAAAGGCGTCAGATAGCAAATCGGGCATCTTTTGGCACATAAATCGAGGTAAAATCCTAAAACACCAACTTAGGTATTTTTTTGGCACGCAAATCATGACAAAGCCATCAGATACCAATTCGGGCATTTTTTGGCATGAAAATCGAGGCAAAACTCTGAAACACCAGCTTGGGTATTTTAGGCATGTAAATCGAGGCAATCCCCTAATTTACCGACTTAGGCATTTTTAGGCACATAAAACAAGACAAAGCCGTCAGATGCCAAACAGGTTATCTTTTGGTATGTAAACCGAGGCGAAGCCATCATATACCAAAACAGATATATTTTGGCGCACAAATCGATGTGAGGCCATCAGATACCAAACCGAATATCTTTTGGTGTGCAAATCGAGAAAAAGCTATGGGATACCAAACCTGGTATCATTGGCACATAAATCGAGGCAAAACCCTAAAATACCGACATTAGCATTTCTAGGTATGCAACTCAAGACAAAGCTGTCAGATAGAAACCTGGTTATCTTTCGGCGTGCAAACCGAGGTAAAGCCATCAAATAACAAAGCGAGTATCTTTTGGCGCACAAATGAAGTCGAAATCATCAAATACCAAATCGGGTATCTTTCGGCACATAAATCAAGGTAAAACTACCAAATACCAAACCGAGTAACTTTTTTTGGCACATAATTCGAGGAAAATCCTAAAACACCAACATAGGTACTTTAGGCACGCAAGTTGAGATAACGCCGTCGAATACAAAATCGGATATCTATTGGCATGTAAATCAAGGCAAATTCATCAGATACCAAATCGGGTATCTTTTGGCAAGTAAATCGAGCTAAAGCCGTCGGATGCCAAATTGGGCAACATTTGGCTCGTAAGTCGAGGTAAAACCATCGAATACAAAACTGAGTATCTTTTGGCGTGCAAATCGAGGTAAAACCATAAAATACCGACTTAAGAATTTTTAGGCACACAAATCAAGACAGAGTCGTCAGACACCAAATAGGACATCTTTCGACATGTAAATCGAGGCAAATCCTAAAATACCAACTTAGACATTTTTGGCATGCAAATCTAGACAAAGCCATCAGATAACAAACTGGGCATCTTTTGCGTGCAAATCGAGGCAAAACCCAAAATTAATAACTTAGGCATTTTAGGCACGTAAATCAAGATAAAGTCGTCGGATATCTAACTGGGTACCTTATGGCATGTAAATCGAGTTAAAGCCATCAGATACCAAATCAGGTATCTTTTGGCATGCAAATCAAGGTAAAGTCATCGGATGCCAAACCAGGTATCTTTTAGCACGTAAATCGAGATAAAGCCGCCAAATGCCAAACCGGGCATCTTTTGATGAGCAAATCGAAGCAAAATCCCAAAATACCAACTTGGGCATTTTTGGGCATGCAAATCAAGACAAAGTCGTCAGATAGCAAATTGGGCATCTTTTGTCGCATAAATTGTGATAAAGCCGCCGGATACCAAACCGGGCATCTTTTAGCGTACAAATCGAGGTGAAATCCTAAAACACCAACTTAGGCATTTTAGGCATGCAAACCAAGGTAAAGCCATCGGCTACTAAGCCGGATATCTTTTGGCATGCAAATCGATGCAAAATTCTAAAATACCAACTTATGCATTTTTAGGCACGTAAAACGAGACAAAGCCATCGGATACCAAATAGGTTAACTTTCGGTGCGCAAACCAAGGCAAAACCCTAAAATATCGACTTAGGCATTTTTAGGCACGCCAATTGATACAAAGCCGTTAGATACCAAACCAGTTATCTTTCAGCACATAAACCAAGGCGAAGCCATCAAATACCAAACCAGATATCTTTTGGCATGCAAATCAAGGTTAGGCAATTAGATACCAAATCGGATATCTTTTGGCATGTAAAGTTGGACAAAGCCCTAAAATATAAATTTATGCATTTCTAGGCACGTAAATCAAGATAAAACCATTTGATACCAACTTTCAGCATGCAAATCGAGGCAAAGCCAAAAGATACCAAACTGGATATCTTTTAGCGCGTAAGTCGAGGTCAAACCCTAAAACACTGACTTAGGCATTTCTACGCATGTAAATAGAGACAAATCTCTAAAATCTCTTAGTTAGTCATGTTTAGACGCATATTCGTGTGTTTGTTCTTTTTTTCCTTTTTTTTTTATTTATTGGAATGTAATCAAAATTATCTTTCTTATGTCTTTGCAGGGTAAGACCATTCCGATGCCGAAGAAGTATTGCAGCACGAAGAGGCACGGAGAGAGTGCGAGAGTGGTACAGAGAGCTTTGCCCGGAGATACTATCCTGGGTGAGACGGACCGGGTTGGGGTATATCGCTACCTGCCTCGTTTGAGAACTAGATAGCCTGATAGTTCGGGCTCCAGTGGAGAGGTGGTGGCCGAGCACCCATACTTTTCATCTTCCACTAGGAGAGGTGACCATCACACCTCTCGACTTTTATATGATCACGGGTATTCCTTTTGGGGGGATGTCTATGGCGTTGACCCCAGCGGAACAGGAGGACCGCATTGATTACTGGAGGAGCATGACAAGGATGCGCATCACTTATAGGGGTCTTTTTTCCGCTGTTATGAGACAGTTTTGGTCGGAGAAGGGGGCGACAGACCAGTGGTAACGACGAGATGGCATCGCGACCAATACATAATGATTAGACATCATCGCGACCGAATGCAAAACGATGAGACAGCATCGCGACCGAATGCGTAGCGATGAGACGGCATCGCGACAGAATGCGTAACGATGAGACAGCATCGCGATCGGATGCATAACGATGAGATGGCATCACGATCGAATGTGTATCGATGAGTTGGCATCGCGACCGAATGCGTAACGATGAGATGGCATTGCGACCGAATGTGTAGTGGTATCACGATCAATTGCGTTACAATGAGACGACATCACGACCGAATGCATAACGATGAGATGGGCATCATGACCGAATGTGTAACGATGAGACGGCAGCACGACCGAATGCGTAACGATGAGATGGCATCGCTATTGAATGTGTAAAGGCATCGCGATCAAATGCATAACGATGAGATGGCATCACAACCGAATGCGTAACGATGAGACGGCATCGTGACACCCCCTTTTGGTTTTTTCATTTTCACAGCACCGTGGCATTCCTCCACGGGGCCATGGAAATTTCCACGACGTCATGGCTTTGGCCATTCTTGTCTATGTATAGGTGGGGTCTGCCCTTTACATCTCTTACCTGGTTTTGTTGTCTAACTTTGCCCTTTTTTTGTACTTTTTTTTTAATCCTTTGAGTGAGATGGCCTTTTGTAGACGTCCTCGTCAGTCCTTACACGGTCCTCTTTTGGGCATGACTGATGCGGATTATTGGGCGGGCTAGTACCCATCTAGGATTACGTCGAGAGATACTACGCGCCATATTTGCTATGCCATCTGGGGGCCTTCGCAAGCAGTAAGCACACTTACCTTATCTTTTCTAATGATTAATGCCATCGTAGGATTTCTTTATTAATTATTGTCATGATTCCCCAAGGCTCGTAAACCGAGACAAATCCCTAATAGAGTAATTTAGGCATGTAGATCAAGACAAAGACATCAGATATCAAACCGAATACCTTTTGGAACGTAAATCGAGGTGAAGCCATCGGATACCAAATCAGGTATCTTTTGGCATGCAAATTGAGGTAAAATCGTCGGAAGCCAAACCGGGCATCTTTCGATAAGCAAATCGAGGCAAAATCCTAAAACACTGATTTGGGCATTTTTAGGCACGCAAATAAAGACAAAGCCATCAGATAGCAAATTGGGCATCTTTTGGCACATAAATCGAGGTAAAATCCTAAAACACCAACTTAGGCATTTTGGGCACGCAAATCATGACAAAGCCATCAGAAACCAAACCGGGCATCTTTCGGCGTGCAAATCGAGGCAAAACTCTAAACCACTAGCTTGGGTATTTTAGGCACGTAAACCAAGGTAAAGTCGTCGACTACCAAAATGAATATCTTTTGGCTCATAAATCGAGGCAAACCCCTAATTTACCGACTTAGGCATTTTTAGGCACATAAAATGAGACAAAGCCGTCAGATACCAAACAGGTTATCTTTCGATGCGTAAACCAAGGCAAAGCCATCATATACCAAACCAGATATATTTTGGCGCACAAATCGAGGTAAGGCCATCAGATACCAAACCAAATATCTTCTGGTGTACAAATTGAGAAAAAGTTGTGGGATACCAAATCGGGTATCTTTGGCTCTCAAATCGAGGAAAAACCCTAAAATACCGACATTAGCATTTTTGGGTATGCAATTCAAGACAAAGCCGTCAAATATCAACCCGGTTATCTTTCGCCGTGCAAACCGAGGTAAAGCCATCGGATAACAAAGCGAGTATCTATTGGCGCACAAATCAAGTCAAAATCATCAAATACCAAACCAGGTATCTTTTGGAGCACAAATCGAGGTAAAACTATCGAATACCAAATCGAGTAACTTTTTTTGGCACACAAATCGAGGAAAAACCCTAAAACACCAACAAAGGCACTTTAGGTAGGCAAGTCGGGGTAAAGCCATTGGATACCAAATCAGATATCTATTGGCTCGTAAATTGAGGTAAATTCATCAGATACCAAATCGGGTATCTTTTGGTGAGTAAATCAAGGTAAAGCCGTCGGATGCCAAATCAGGCATCATTTTGCTCGTAAGTCGAGGTAAAACCATCGAATACCGAATTGAGTATCTTTCGGTGGCGTGCAAATCGAGGTAAAACCATAAAACACCGACTTAAGCATTTTTAGGCACGCAAATGAAGACAGAGTCGTTAGACACCGAATAGGACATCTTTTGGCATGTAAATCGAGGCAAATCCTAAAACACCAACTTAGATATTTTAGGCACGTAAATCTAGACAAAGCCATCAGATAACAAACTGGGCATCTTTTGCGTGCAAATCGAGGCAAAACCCTAAAATACCAACTTAGGCAATTTAGGCACGCAAATCAAGATAAAGCCGTCAGATATCAAACTGGGTACCTTATGGCACATAAATCGAGGTAAAGCCATCAGATACCAAATCAGGTTTCTTTTGGCATGCAAATCAAGGTAAAGTCGTTGGATGCCAAACCAAGTATCTTTTAATGCATAAATCGAGATAAAGCCGCCACATGCCAAACCGGGCATCTTTCGATGAGCAAATCGAAGCAAAATCCCAAAACACCGACGTGGGCATTTTTGGGCACGCAAATCAAGTCAAAACCATCAGATAGCAAATCGGGCATCTTTTGTCGCTTAAATTGAGATAAAGCCGCTAGATACGAAACTGGGCATCTTTTGGCGCATAAATCGAGGTGAAATCCTAAAACACCAACTTAGGCATTTTTAGGCACATGAATCAAGACAAACTGTCCGATACCAAACTGGGCATCTTTCGATACGCAAATTGAGGCAAAACTCTAAAACACCAACTTAGGTATTTTAGGCAAGCAAACCAGGGTAAAGCTATCGGCTACCAAACAGGATATCTGGGGCATGCAAATCGATTCAAAATTCTAAAATACTGACTTAGACATTTTTATGCACGTAAAATGAGACAAAGCCATCAGATTCCAAACAGGTTAACTTTCGGTAAGCAAACCAAGGCAAAACCCTAAAATATTGACTTAGGCATTTTTAGGCACGCAAATTGATACAAAGCCGTTAGATACCAAACCGGTTATCTTTCAGCGTGTAAGCCAAGGGGAAGCCATCAGATACCAAACCAGATATCTTTTGGCATGCAAATCGAGGTGAGGCAATCAGATACCAAATCGGATATCTTTTGGTGCGTAAATTTAGACAAAGCCCTAAAATATCGATTTATGCATTTCTAGGCACGTAAATCTAGATAAAACCATTAGATACCAAACTGGTCATCTTTCAGCGTGCAAATCGAGGCGAAGCCAAAAGATACCAACCCGGATATCTTTTGGCATGCAAGTCGAGGTGAAACCCTAAAACACCGACTTAGGCATTTCTAAGCATGCAAATAGAGACAAATCTCTAAAATCTCTGACTTAGTCATGTTTAGACGTATATTCTTGTGTTTGTTCTTTGTTTCTCTTTTTTATTTATTTATTGGAATGTAATCAAAATTATCTTTCTTATGTCTTTGAAGGGTAAAACCATTCCGATGCCGAAGAAGTATTGCGACACGGAGAGGCACGGAGAGAGTGCGAGAGTGGTACAGAGTGCTTTGTCCGAAGATACTATCCTGGGTGAGACGGACCGGGTTGGGGTATATCGCTGCCTGCCTCGTTCGAGAACTAGATAGCTTGACAGTTCTGGCTCTAGTGGAGAAGTGGTGGCCGAGCACCAATACCATTCATCTTCCACTAGAAGAGGTGACCATCATACCTCTCGACTTTTATATGATCACGGGTATTCCTTTTGGGGGGATGTCTGTGGCGTGCACCCCGGCGGACCAGGAGGACCGCATTGATTACTGGAGGAGCATGACAGGGATGCGCATCACTTATAGTGGTCTTTCTGCCGCCGTTATGAGGTAGTTCTGGTCGGAGAAGGGGGTGACAGACCAGTCGTAACGATGAGACGGCATCGCGACCAATGCGTAACAATGAGACAGCATTGCGACCGAATGCATAACGATGAGACAGCATCGTGACCAAATGCATAGTGACGAGACGGCATCGCGACCGAATGCGTAACGATGAGAAGGCATCGAGACCAACTGCTTAACGATGAGATGGCATCACGACCAAATGTGTATCGATGAGTCGGCATCGCGACCGAATACGTAACGATGAGATGGCATTGCGACCGAATGTGTAACACCATCACGATCGAATGCGTAACAATGAGACTATAGCACGACCTAATGCGTAACAATAAGAGGGCATCGCTATTGAATGTGTAAAGGCATTGCGATCAAATGCATAATGATGAGACGCCATCGCGACCGAATGAGTAACGATGAGGCGGAATCGTGACACCCCCTTTTTGTTTTTTCGTTTTCAAAGCACTGTGGCATTCCTCCACGGCACCGTGGAGGGTCCTCCACGGGGCCATGGCAATTTCCACGGCGCCGTGGCTTTGGCCATTCTTGTCTATGTATACTTGGGGTCCGCCCTTTGCATCTCTTACCTGGTTTTGTTGTCTAACTCTGCCCTTTTTTTGTACTTTTTTTTTTAATCCTTTGAGTGAGATGGCCTTTCGTAGACGTCCTCGTCAATCCTTACACGGTCCTCTTTTGGGCATGACTGATGCGGATTATTGGGCGTGCTGGTACCCATCTAGGATGACGTCGAGAGATATTGCGTGCCATATTTGCTATGCCATCTAGGGGCATTCGCAAGCAGTAAGCACACTTACCTTATCTTTTCTATTGATTAATGCCATCGTAGGATTTCTTTATTAATTATTGTCATGATTCCCCAAGGCTCGTAAGCCGAGACAAATCCCTAATAGTGTAATTTAGGCATTTTAAGGCACATAAACCGATGCAAAACCAACTTAGGCATTTTTATGCTCGTAAAAATAGGCAAAGCAGTATGATACCAAATCGGGCAATTTTCGGCGTGCAAAGTGAGGTATAGCCATCGAATACCAAACTGGGTATCTTTTAGCGCACAAATCAAGGCAAAATCATCAGATACCAAACCGGGTATCTTTTGGCACACAAATCCAGGTAAAACTATCGGATACCAAATCGGGTATCTTTTTTGGCACACAAATCGATGCAAAACCTTAAAACACCAACTTAGGCACTTTAGGCATGCAAATCAAGACAAAGACATCAGATATCAAACCGGATACCTTTTGGAACGTAAATTGAGGCGAAGCCATCAGATTCCAAATCAGGTATCATTTGGCATGCAAATTAAGGAAACATCGTCGGATGCCAAACCGGGTATCTATTGACGCGTAAATCGAGATAAAGCCGCCAGATACCAAATCGAGCATCTTTCGATAAGCAAATCGAGGCAAAATCCTAAAACACTAACTTAGGCATTTTAGGCACGCAAATCATGACAAACCATCAGATACCAAACCGGGCAACTTTCGATGTGTAAATCGAGGCAAAACTCTAAAACACCAGCTTAGGTATTTTAGGCACGTAAACCAAGGTAAAGTCGTCGACTACCAAACTGAATGTCTTTTGGCTCGTAAATCGAGGAAAACCGCTAATATACCTACTTAGGTATTTTTAGGCACATAAAATGAGATGAAGACGTCCGACACCAAACAAGTTATCTTTTGGTGCGTAAACCGAGGCCAAGCCATCATATACCAAATCATATATATTTTGGTACACAAATCGAGGCGAGGCCATCAGATACCAAACTGAATATCTTTTGGTGTGCTAATCGAGAAAAAGCTATGGGATACCAAACCGAGTATCTTTGGCACATAAATCGAGGCAAACCCCTAAAATATCGACATTAACATTTTTAGGTACACAACTCAAGACAAAGCCGTCAGATACCAGCCCGGTTATCTTTCGGCGTGCAAACTGAGGTAAAGCCATTGGATAACAATGCGAGTATCTTTTGGTGCACAAATCGAGCCGAAATCATCAAAAACCAAACCGGGTATCTTTCGACACACAAATCGAGGTAAAACTATCGAATACCAAAACGAGTAACTTTTTTTGGCACACAAATTGAGGAAAAACCCTAAAACACCAACATAGGCACTTTAGACACGTAAGTTGAGGTAAAATCGTCGGATACAAAATCGGATATCTATTACCACGTGTATCGAGGCAAATGTATCAGATACCAAATCGGGTATCTTTTGCCGAGTAAATCGAGGTAAAGCCGTCGAATGCACTTTAGGCACGCAAATCAAGACAGAGTCGTCAGCCACCAAATAGGACATCTTTCAACACATAAATTGAGGCAAATCCAAAAACACCAACTTAGACATTTTAGGCACGCAAATCTGGACAAAGCCATCAGATAACAAATCGGACATCTTTTGCGTGCAAATCGAGGCAGAACCCTAAAATACCAACTTAGGCATTTTAGGCATGCAAATCAAGATAAAGCCGTCGGATATTAAACCGGGTACCTTATGGCACGTAAATCGAGGTAAAGCCATCAGATACCAAATCAGGTATCTTTTGGCATGCAAATCGAGGTAAAGTCGTCGGATGCCAAACCAGGTATCTTTTGGTGCGTAATTCTAGATAAAGCAGCCATATGCCAAACCGGGCATCTTTTGATGAGCAAATCGAAGCAAAATCCCAAAACACCGAGTTGGGCATTTTTGGGCACACAAATCAAGACAAAGTCGTCAGATAGCAAATCGGGCATCTTTTGTCGCATAAATTGAGATAAAGCCGCCAGATACCAAATCGGGCATCTTTTGGGGTACAAATCGAGGTGAAATCCTAAAACACCAACTTAGGCATTTTAGGCACACAAACTAAGGTAAATCCATTGGCTACCGAACTGGATATCTTTTGGCATGCAAATTGATGCAAAATTCTAAAATACTGACTTAGGCATTTTAGGCACGTAAAACGAGATAAAGCCATTGAAATACCAAAAAATGGGTTAACTTTTGATGCGCAAACCAAGGTAAAACCCTAAAATATCGACTTAGGCATTTTTAAGCACACAAATTGATTCAAAGCCTTTAGATACCAAACCGGTTATCTTTTAGTGCGTAAACCAAGGCGAAGCCATCAGATACCAAACCAAATATCTTTTGGCCTGCAAATCGAGGTGAGGCAATCAGATACCAAATCGGATATCTTTTGATGCGTAAATTTAGACAAAGCCCTAAAATACCAAATTATGCATTTCTAGGCACATAAATCGAGATAAAACCATTAGATACCAAATTGGTCATCTTTCAGTGTGCAAATTGAGACGAAGCCAAAAGTTACCAAATCGGATATCTTTTGGCACGTAAGTCGAGGTGCAACCCTAAAATAGTGACTTAGGCATTTCTAGGCATGCAAATGGAGACAAATCTCTAAAATCTCTGACTTAGTCATGTTTAGACTCATATTCTTGTGTTTGTTCTTTTTTTCTCTTTTTTTTTTTATTCATTGGAATGTAATCAAAATTATATTTCTTGTGTCTTTGCAAGGTAAGACCATTCCGATGCCGAAGAAGTATTGCGGCACGGAGAGGCATGGAGAGAGTGCGAGAGTGGTACAGAGAGCTTTGCCCGGAGATACTATCCTGGGTGAGACGGACCGGGTTGGGGTATATCATTGCCTGCCTCATTCGAGAACTAGATAACCTAATAGTTTGGGCTCCAGTGGAGAGGTGGTGGCCGAGCACCCTTACCTTTCATCTTCCACTAGGAGAGGTGACCATCACACCTCTCGACTTTTATATGATCATGGGTATTCCTTTTGGGCGGATGTCTGTGGCATTGACCCTGGCGGACCAGGAGGACCGCATTGATTACTGGAGGAGCATGACGGGGATGCGCATCACTTATAGAGGTCTTTCTGCCACCATTATGAGGAGTTTCGGTCGGAGAAGGGGGTGACAGACCAATCGTAATGATGAGACCGCATCGCGACCAATGCCTAATGATGAGATGGCATCGCGACCGAATGCATAGCGAGGAGATAGTAGTGCGACCGAATGCGTAGTGATGAGACGGCATCGCGATCGAATGCGTAACGATGAGATGGCATCATGACCAAATCTGTTTCGATGAGTCGGCATCGCGACCGAATGCGTAACGATGAGATGACATTGCGACATAATGTGTAATGGCATCACGATCGAACGCGTAACAATGAGACGACATCATGACCGAATGGGTAACAATGAGATGGCCTCGCGACCGAATGTGTAATGATGAGATGGTAGCACGACCGAATGCGTAACGATGAGATGGCATCACTACTGCATGTGTAAAGGCATCGCGATCAAATGCATAACGATGAGACGGCATCGCGCAGAATGCGTAACGATGAGACGGTATTGTGACACCCCCTTTTTGTTTTTTTGTTTTCACAGCACCGTGGCATTCCTCCACGGCACCGTGGAGGGTCCTCCACGGGGCCATGGAAATTTCCACGGCGCCATGACTTTGGCCATTCTTATCTATGTATAGGTGGGGTCCGCCCTTTACATCTCTTACCGGGTTTTGTTGTCTAACTCTGCCCTTTTTTTGTACTTTTTTGTTTTAATCCTTTGAGTGAGATGGCCTTTCTTAGACGTCCTCGTCAGTCCTTACACGGTCCTCTTTTTGGCACGACAGATGCGTGTTATTGGGCGGGCTGGTACCCATCTAGGATGACGTCGAGAGATACTGCGCGCCATATTTGCTATGCCAACTGGGGGCATTCGCAAGCAGTAAGCACACTTACCTTATCTTTTCTATTGATTAATGCCATCGTAGGATTTCTTTATTAATTATTGTCCTGATTCCCCAAGGCTCGTAAATCGAGACAAATCCCTAATAGCGTAATTTAGGCATTTTAAGGCACATAAACCGATGCAAAACCAACTTAGGCTTTTTTAAGCCCATGAAAATAGGCAAAGCCGTATGATACCAAATCGGGCATTTTTCAGCATGCAAAGTGAGGTATAGCCATCGAATACCAAACCGGGTATCTTTTAGTGCACAAATCAAGGCAAAATCATCAAATACCAAACTGGGTATCTTTTGGCGCACAAATCCAGGTAAAACTACTGGATACCAAATCGGGTATCTTTTTTGGCGCACAAATCGACGCAAAACCTTAAAACACCAACTTAGGCACTTTAGGCACGCAGATCAAGACAAAGACGTCAGATATCAAATTAGAAACCTTTTGGAACGTAAATCGAGGTGAAACCATCAAATACCAAATCAGGTATCTTTTGGCATGCAAATTGAGGTAAAATCGTCGGATGCCAAATCGGGTATCTATTGATGCGTAAATCGAGATAAAGCCGCCAGATACCAAACCGGGCATCTTTCGATAAGCAAATCGAGGCAAAATCCTAAAACACTGATTTGGGCATTTTTTGGCATGCAAATCAAGACAAAGCCGTTAGATAGCAAATCGGGCATCTTTTGGCACACAAATCGTGGTAAAATCCTAAAACACCAACTTAGGCATTTTAGGCACGCAAATCATGACAAAGCCATCATATACCAAACCGGGCATCTTTCGATATGCAAATCGAGGCAAAACTCTGTAACACCAGGTTGGGTATTTTAGGCAAGTAAACCAAGGTAAAGCCCTCGACTACCAAACTGAATATTTTTTGGCTCGTAAATCGAGGCAAACCCCTAATATACCGACTTAGGCATTTTTAGGCACAAAAAAAGAGACAAAGCCGTCAGATACCAAACAGGTTATTTTTAGTGCGTAAACCGAGGCCAAGCCATCTTATACCAAACCAGATTAATTTTGATGCACAAATCGAGGTGAGGCCATCAGATACCAAATCCAATATCTTTTGGTGTGCAAATCGAGAAAAAGCTATGGAATACCAAACCGGGTTTCTTTGGCACATAAATCGAGGCAAAACCCTAAAATACCAACATTAGCATTTCTAGGTACGTAACTCAAGATAAAGCCGTCAGATACCAACCCGGTTATCTTTTGGCGCACAAATCAAGTCGAAATCATCAAATACCAAACCGAGTATCTTTTGGCACACAAATCAAGGTAAAACTTTCGAATACCAAACTGAGTAACTTTTTTGGCACATAAATCGAGGAAAAACCCTAAAATACCAACATAGGCACTTTAGGCATGCAAGTCGAGGTAAAGCCATCGGATACCAAATCGGGTATCTTTTGGCTCGCAAGTCGAGGTAAAACCATCGAATACCAAACTGAGTATCTTTCGACGTGCAAATCGAGGTAAAACCATAAAATACCGACTTACGCATTTTTAGGCAAGCAAATCAGGACAGAGTCGTCAGACACCAAATAGGACATCTTTTGGCACATAAATCGAGGCAAATCCTAAAACACCAACTTAGACATTTTAGGCACACAAATCTAGACAAAGCCATCCTATAACAAACCGGGCATCTTTTGCATGCAAATTGAGGCGAAACCCTAAAATACCAACTTAGGCATTTTAGGCACCCAAATCAGGATAAAGCGCGTCGGATATCAAACCAGGTACCTTATGGCACATAAATTGAGGTAAAACCATCAGATACCAAATCAGGTATCTTTTGGCATGCAAATTGAGGTAAAGTCATTAGATGCCAAACTAGGTATCTTTTGGCACGTAAATTGAGATAAAGTTGCCATATGCCAAACCGGGCATCTTTCGATGAGCAAATCGAAGCAAAATCCCAAAACACCGACTTGGGCATTTTTGGGCATGCAAATCAAGACAAAGCCATCAGATAGCAAATCGGGCATCCTTTGTCGCATAAATTGAGATAAAGCCGTCGGATACCAAATCGGGCATCTTTCGGCGTACAAATCGAGGTGAAATCCTAAAACACCAACTTAGGCATTTTAGGCACGCGAATCAAGATAAATTGCTAGATACCAAACAGGGCATCTTTTGATTTGCAAATCGAGGCAAAACTCTAAAACACCAACTTAGGTATTTTAGGCACGCAAACCAAGGTAAAGCCGTCGGCTACCAAACAGGATATCTTTGGCATGCAAATCGATGCAAAATTCTAAAATACCGACTTAGGTATTTTTAGGCACGTAAAATGAGGCAAAGCAGTTGGATTCCAAATAGGTTAACTTTCGATGCGCAAACCAAGGCAAAACCCTAAAATATCGACTTATGCATTTTTAGGCATGCTAATCGATACAAAGCCGTTAGATACCAAACCGGTTATCTTTCATTGCGTAAACCAAGGCGAAGCCATCAGATACCAAACCAGATATCTTTTGGCATGCAAATCGAGGTGAAGCAATCAGATACTAAACCGGATATCTTTTGGCGCGTAAATTTAGACAAAGCCCTAAAATACCAATTTATGCATTTCTAGGCACGTAAATCTAGATAAAACCATTAGATACCAAACTGGTCATCTTTCAGCATGCAAAGCGAGGCAAACCCAAAAGATACCAAACCAGATATCTTTTGGCACGTAAGTCGAGGTGAAACCCTAAAACATCGACTTAGGCATTTCTAGGCATGCAAATAGAGACAAATCTCTAAAATCTCTGACTTAGTCATGTTTAGACGTATATGCTTGTGTTTCTTCTTTTTTTCTCTTTTTTTTATTTATTTATTGGAATGTAATCAAAATTATCTTTCTTATGTCTTTGCAGGGTAAGACCATTCCGATGCCGAAGAAGTATTGCGGCACAGAGAGGCACGGAGAGAGTGCGAGAGTGGTACAAAGAGCTTTGCCCGGAGATACTATCCTGGGTGAGACGGACCGGGTTGGGGTATGTCGCTCCTGCCTCGTTCGAGAACTAGATAGCCTGATAGTTTGGGCTCCAGTGGAGAGGTGGTGGCCGAGCACCCATACCTTTCATCTTCCACTAGGAGAGGTGACCATCACACCTCTTGACTTTTATATGATCACGGGTATTCCTTTTGGGGGGATGTCTGTGGCGTTGACCCCGGTGGACCAGGAGGACTGCATTGATTACTGCAGGAGCATGACAGGGATGCGCATCACTTATAGGGGTCTTTCTGCCATCGTTATAAGGCCGTTCTGGTCGGAGAAGGGGGTGACAGACCAGTCGTAACGATGAGATGGCATTGCGACCAATGCGTAACGATGAGACGGCATCACGACCGAATGCATAACGATGAGACAGCATCGCAACCGAATGCGTAGCGATGAGACGGCATCGCGACTGAATGCGTAACGATGAGACGGCCTCGCGACCGAATGCGTAACGATGATGGCATCACGACCAAATGTGTATCAATGAGTCGGCATCACGACCGAATGTGTAACGATGAGATGACATTGCGATCGAATGTGTAACGGCATCATGATCGAATGCGTAACAATGAGATGACATCGCGACCGAATGTGTAACTATGAGACGACAGCACGACCAAATACGTAACGATGAGATGGCATCGCTATTGAATGTGTAAAGGCATCGCGATCAAATGCATAATGATGAGACAGCATCGCAACCGAATGCGTAATGACGAGACGGCTTCGTGACACCCCCTTTTTGTTTTTTCGTTTTCACAGCACTGTGGCATTCCTCCACGGCACCATGGAGGGTCCTCCATGGGGCCATGGAGATTTCCACGGCGTCGTGGCTTTGGCCATTCTTGTCTATGTATAGGTGGGGTCTGCCCGTTACATCTCTTACCTGGTTTTGCTGTCTAACTCTGCCCTTTTTTTTAATCTTTTGAGTGAGATGGCCTTTCGTAGACATCCTCGTCAGTCCTTACACGGTCCTCTTTTGGGCACGACTGATGCGGATTATTGGGCGGCCTGGTACCCATCTAGGATGATGCCGAGAGATACTGCGCGCCATATTAGCTATGCCATCTAGGGGCATTCGCAAGCAGTAAGCACACTTACCTTCTCTTTTCTATTGATTAATGCCATCGTAGGATTTCTTTATTTATTAGTGTCATGATTCCCCAAGGCTCGTAAACCGAGACAAATCCCTAATAGCATAATTTAGGCATTTTAAGGCACATAAACCGATGCAAAACCAACTTAGGCATTTTTAAGCCCGCAAAAATAGGCAAAGCCGTATGATACCAAACCGGGCATTTTCTGGCGTGCAAAGTGAGGTATAGCCATCGAATACCAAACCGGGTATCTTTTAGCGCACAAATCAAGGTGAAATCATCAGATACCAAACCTAGTATCTTCTGGCGCACAAATCCAGGTAAAACTATTGGATACCAAATTGGGTATCTTTTTGGCACACAAATCGACGCAAAACCTTAAAACACCAACTTAGGCACTTTAGGCACGCAGATCAAGACAAAGACGTCAGATATCAAACTGGATACCTTTTGGAACGTAAATCGAGGCAAAGCCACCAGATACCAAATCAGGTATCTTTTGGCATGCAAATTGAGGTAAAATCGTCAGATGCCAAACCAGGTATCCATTGATGCATAAATCGAGATAAAGCCTCCAGATACAAAACCTGGCGGCATCTTTCGATAAGCAAATCGAGGCAAAATCCTAAAACACAGATTTGTGCATTTTTAGGCACGCAAATCAAGTCAAAGCCGTCAGATAGAAAATCGGGCATCTTTCCATGCACAAATCGAGGTAAAATCCTAAAACACCAACTAAGGCATTTTAGGCACGCAAGTCATGACAAAGCCATCAGATACCAAATCGGGCGTCTTTCGACGTGCAAATTGAGGCAAAACTCTAAAACACCAGCTTGGGTATTTTAGGCTTGTAAACCAAGGTAAAGCAGTCGACTTCCAAACTAAATATCTTTTGGCTTGTAAATCGAGGCAAACCCCTAATATACCGACTTAGGCATTTTTAGGCACATATAACGAGACAAAGCCATCAGATACCAAACATGTAATCTTTCGATGCGTAAACCGAGGCGAAGCCATCATATACCAAACCAGATATATTTTGGCGCACAAATCGAGGTGAGGCCATCAGATACCAAACCGAATATCTTTTGGTGTGCAAATCGACAAAAAGCTGTGGGATACCAAATCGGGTATCTTTGGTGCATAAATCGAGGCAAAACCCTAAAATACCGACATTAGCATTTCTAGGTACACAACTGAAGACAAAGCCGTCAGATACCAACCCGATTATCTTTCGGCATGCAAACCGAGGTAAGGCCATCGGATAACAAAGCAAGTATCTTTTGGCGCACAAATCAAGCCGAAATCATCAAATACCAAACCGGGTATCTTTCGACACATAAATCGAGGTAAAACTATCGAATTCCAAACCGAGTAACTTTTTTGGCACACAAATCAAGGTAAATTCATCAAATACCAAATCGGGTATCTTTTGGCAAGTAAATCGAGGTAAACCCGTCAGATGCCAAATCGGGCATCATTTGGCTCGCAACTCAAGGTAAAACCATCGAATACCAAACTGAGTATCTTTCGGCATGCAAATCGTGGTAAAACCATAAAATACCGACTTAAGCATTTTTAGGCACGCAAATCAAGATAGAGTCGTCAGACACCAAATAGGACATCTTTTGGCATGTAAATCGAGGCAAATCCTAAAACACCAACTTTGATATTTTAGGCACACAAATCTAGACAAAGCCATCAGATAACAAATCGGGCATCTTTTGCATGCAAATCGAGGCGAAACCTTAAAACACCAACTTAGGCATTTTAGGCACGCAAATCAACATCAAGCCGCCGGATATCAAACCGGGTACCTTATGGTAAGTAAATCGAGGTAAACCCATCAGATACCAAATCAGGTATCTTTTGGCATGCAAATTGAGGTAAAGTCATCGGATGCCAAACCAATTACCTTTTGGCACGTAAATAGAGATAAAGCCGCCATATGCTAAACCGGGCATCTTTCGATGAGCAAATCGAAGCAAAATCCCAAAACATCGACTTGGGCATTTTTGGGCACGCAAATCAAGACAAAGCCGTCAGATAGTAAATCGGGCATCTTTTGTCGCATAAATTGAGATAAATCCGCCAGATACCAAACCGGGCATCTTTCGGCCCACAAATTGAGGTGAAATCCTAAAACACCAACTTAGGCATTTTAGGCATGCGAATCAAGACAAAACGTCAGATATCAAATTGGGCATCTTTCGATACGTAAATCAAGGCAAAACTCTAAAACACCAACTTAGATATTTTAGGCATGCAAACCAAGGTAAAGCCGTCGGCTACCAAACCGGTTATCTTTGGCACATAAATCAATGCAAAACTCTAAAATACTGACTTAGGCATTTTTAGGCACGTAAAACGAGACAAAGTCATCGGATACAAAATAGGTTAACTTTCGGTGCGCAAACCAAGGTAAAATCCTAAAATATCAACTTAGGCATTTTTTAGGCACGCAAATTGAGACAAAGTCGTTAGATACCAAACCGATTATCTTTTAGTGCGTAAACCAAGGCAAAGCCATCCAGATATCTTTTGGCATGCGAATCGAAGTGAGGCAATCAGATACCAAACCGGATATCTTTTGGTGCGTAAATTTAGACAAAGCCCTAAAATACCGATTTATGCATTTCTAGGCACATAAATCTAGATAAAACCATTAGATACCAAACTGGTCATCTTTTAGCGTGCAAATCGAGGCGAACCCAAAAGATACCAAATTGGATATCTTTTGGCACATAAGTCGAGGTGAAACCCTAAAACACCGACTTAGGCATTTCTAGGCATGCAAATATAGACAAATCTCTAAAATCTCTGATTTAGTCATGTTTAGACGTATATTCTTGTGTTTGTTCTTTTTTTCTCTTTTTTTTATTTATTTATTGGAATGTAATCAAAATTATCTTTCTTATGTCTTTGCAGGGTAAGACCATTCCGATGCCGAAGAAGTATTGCGGCACAGAGAGGCACGGAGAGAGTGCGAGAGTGGTACAGAGAGCTTTGCCCGGAGATACTATCCTAGGTGAGAGGGACCGGGTTGGGGTATATCGCTGCTTGCCTTCTTCGAGAACTAGATAGCCTGATAGTTCGGGCTCCAGTGGAGAGGTGGTGGCCAAGCACCCATACCTTTCATCTTCCACTAGGAGAGGTGACCATCACACCTCTCGACTTTTATATGATCACGAGTATTCCTTTTGGGGGGATATCTGTGGCGTTGACCCCGGCGGACCAGGAGGACCGCATTGATTACTGCAGGAGCATGACAAGGATGCACATCACTTATAGGGGTCTTTCTGCCGCCGTTATGAAGCAGTTTTGGTTGGAGAAGGGGGTGACAGACCAATCATAATGATGAGATGGCATCGCGACCAATGCGTAACGATGAGACAGAATCGCGACCAAATGCATAATGATGAGATAGCATCGCGATCGAATGCGTAACGATGAGACGGCATCACGACCGAATGCGTAACAATGAGATGGGATCACAACCGAATGTGTATCGATGAGTCGGCTTTGCGATCGAATGCGTAACATTGAGATGACATTGCGACCGAATGTGTAACGGCATCACGACCGAATGCGGAATGATGAGATGGCATCGCAATCGAATGTGTAAAGGCATCGCAATCAAATGCATAATGATGAGACGGCATCGCGACCGAATGCGTAACGATGAGACGGCATCGTGACACCCCCTTTTTATTTTTTCATTTTCACAGCCCCGTGGCATTCCTTCACTGCACCGTGGAGGGTCCTCCACAGGGCCATGGAAATTTCCACGGCACTGTGGCTTTGGCCATTCCGTCTATGCATAGGTGGGGTCCGCCCTTTACATCTCTTACTTGGTTTTGTTGTCTAACTCTGCCCTTGTTTTGTACTTTTTTTTTTTAATCCTTTGAGTGAGATGGCCTTTCGTAGACGTCCTCGTCTGTCCTTACATGGTCCTCTTTTGGGCATGATTGATTCGGATTATTGGGCGGGCTGGTACCCATCTAGGATGATGTCGAGAGATACTGCGCGCCATATTTGCTATGCCAATTGGGGGCATTCGCAAGCAGTAAGCACACTTACCTTAGCTTTTTTATTGATTAATGCCATCGTAGGATTTCTTTATTAATTATTGTCATGATTCCCCAAGGCTCGTATACTGAGACAAATCCCCAATAGTGTAATTTAGGCATTTTAAGGCACATAAACCGATGCAAAACCAACTTAGGCATTTTTAAGCCTGCGAAAATAGGCAAAGCCGTATGATACCAAACTGGGCATTTTTCGGCGTGCAAAGTGAGGTATAGCCATCGAATACCAAACCGGCTATCTTTTAGCGCACAAATAAAGGCAAAATCATCAGATACCAAACCGGGTATCTTTTGGCACACAAATCCAGGTAAAACTATCGGATACCAAATCGGGTATCTCTTTTGGCACACAAATCGAGGCAAAACCTTAAAACACCAACTTAGGCACTTTAGGCATGTAGATCAAGACAAAGACGTCAGATATCAAACCGGATACCTTTTGGCACATAAATCGAGGCAAAGCCATCAGATACCAAATCAGGTATCTTTTGGCATGCAAATTGAGGTAAAATCATCGGATGCCAAACCGGGTATCTATTGACACGTAAATCGAGATAGATCCGCCATATACCGAACCGGGCATCTTTCGATAAGCAAATCAAGGCAAAATCCTAAAACACAGATTTGGGCAGTTTTAGGCACGCAAATCAAGATAAAGCCATCAGATAGAAAATCGGGCATCTTTTGGCGCACAAATCGAGGTAAAATCCTAAAACACCAATCTAGGCATTTTAGGCACGCAAATCATGATAAAGCCATCAGATACCAAACCAGGCATCTTTTGACGTGCAAATCGAGGTAAAACTCTAAAACACCAGCTTGGGTATTTTAGGCATGTAAACCAAGGTAAAGCCGTCGACTACCAAACTAAATATCTTTTGGCTCGTGAATCGAGGCAAACCCCTAATATACCGACTTAGGCTTTTTTAGGCACATAAAATGAGATAAAGCTGTCAGATACCAAACAAGTTATCTTTTGGTGAGTGAACCGAGGTGAAGCCATCATATACCAAACCAGATATATTTTGGCGCACAAATAGAGGCGAGGCCATCAGATAGCAAACCGAATATCTTTTGGTGTGCAAATCAAGAAAAAGCTGTGGGATACCAAATCGGGTATCTTTGGCGCATAAATTGAGGCAAAACCCTAAAATACCGACATTAGCATTTCTAAGTACGCAACTCAAGACAAAGCCGTCAGATACCAACCCAGTTATCTTTTGGCGTGCAAAGCGAGTATCTTTTGGCGCACAAATCAAGCCGAATTCATCAAATACCAAACCGGGTATCTTTTGACACATAAATCGAGGTAAAACTATCGAATACCAAACCAGTAACTTTTTTTGGCACACAAATCAAGGAAAAACCCTAAAACACCAACATAGGCACTTTAGGCAAGTAAGTCGAGGTAAAGTCGTCGGACACCAAATCGGATATCTATTGGCACATAAATCGAGACAAATATCGGGTATCTTTTGGAGAGTAAATCGAGGTAAAGCCATTGGATGCCAAATCGGGCATCATTTGGCTCGCAAGTCGAGGTAAAACCATCGAATACCAAATTGAGTATCTTTCGACGTGCAAATCGAGGTAAAATCATAAAATACCGACTTAAGCATTTTTAGGCACGTAAATCAAGACAGTCGTCAAACACTAAATAGGACATCATTTGGCACATAAATCAAGGCAAATCCTAAAACACCAACTTAGACATTTTAGGCACGCAAATCTTGACAAAGCCATCAGATAACAAACCGGGCATCTTTTGCGTGCATATCGAGGCAAAACCTTAAAATACCAACTTAGGCATTTTAGGCACGCAAATCAAGATAAAGCCATCGGATATCAAACTGGGTATCTTATGGCACATAAATTGAGGTAAAGCCATCATATACCAAATTAGGTATCTTTTGGCATGCAAATCGAGGTAAAGTCGTCAGATGCCAAACCAGTTATCTTTTGGCACGTAAATCGAGATAAAGCTGCCATATGCCAAACTGGGCATCTTTCGATGAGCAAATCAAAGTAAAATCCAAAAACACCAACTTGGGCATTTTTGGGCAAATCAAGACAAAGCCGTCAGATAGTAAATCGGGCATCTTTTGTCGCGTAAATCGAGATAAAGCCGCCAGATACCAAACCGGACATCTTTCAATAAGTAAATCGAGGCAAAATCTTAAAACATAGATTTGGGCATTTTTAGGCACGCAAATCAAGACAAAGCTGTCAGATAGAAAATTGGGCATCTTTTGGTGCACAAATCGAGGTAAAATCCTAAAACAACAACTTAGGCATTTTAGGCACGCAAATCATGACAAAGCCATCAGATACCAAACTGGGCATCTTTCGACGTGCAAATCGAGGCAAAACTCTAAAACACCAGCTTGGGTATTTTAGGCACGTAAACCAAGGTAAAGCCGTCGACTACCAAACTGAATATCTTTTGGCTCGTAAATTGAGGCAAACCCCTAATATACCGACTTAGGCATTTTTAGGCACATAAAAAGAGATAAAGCCGTCAGATACCAAACAGGTTATCTTTTAGTGCGTAAACTGAGGCGAAGCCATCATATACCAAACCAGATATATTTTGGCGCACAAATCAAGGTGAGGCCATCAGATACCAAACCGAATATCTTATGGTGTGCAAATCGAGAAAAAGCTGTGGGATACCAAACCGGGTATCTTTGGGGCATAAATTGAGGCAAAACCCTAAAATACCGATATTAGCATTTCTAGGTAAGCAACTCAAGACAAATCCGTCGGATACCAACCCAGTTGTCTTTCAGCGTGCAAATCGAGATAAAGCCAACGGATAAAAAAGCGAGTATCTTTTGGCACAAAAATCATGCCGAAATCATCAAATACCAAACCGGGTATCTTTCGACACATAAATCGAGGTAAAACTACTGAATACCAAACCTGGTAACTTTTTTTGGCACAAAAATTGAGGAAAAACCCTAAAACACCAACATAGGCACTTAGGCACATAAGTCGAGGTAAAGCCGTCGAATACCAACTCGGATATCTATTAGTGCGTAAATTGAGGCAAATTCATAAGATACCAAATTGGGTATCTTTTGGCGAGTAAATCGAGGTAAAGTCGTAGGATGCCAAATCGGGCATCATTTGGCTCGTAACTCGAGGTAAAACCATCGAATACCAAACCAAGTATCTTTCGGCATGCAAATCGAGGTAAAACCATAAAATACCGACTTAAGCATTTTTAGACATGCAAATCAAGACAGAGTCGTCAGACACATATTAGGACATCTTTTGGCACATAAATCGAGGCAAATCCTAAAACACCAACTTAGACATTTTAGGCATGCAAATCAAGACAAAGCCATCAGATAACAAACCGGGCATCTTTTGCGTGTAAACCGAGGCGAAACCCTAAAATACCAACTTAGGCATTTTAGGAACGCAAATCAAGATAAAGCTGTCGGATATCAAACTGGGTACCTTATGGCACGTGAATTGAGGTAAAGTCATCGAATGCCAAACTAGTTATCTTTTGGTGCATAAATCGAGATAAAGCCGCATATGCCAAACCGGGCATCGTTCGATGAGCAAATCGAAGCAAAATCCCAAAACACCGACTTGGGCATTTTTGGGCATGCAAATCAAGACAAAGTCGTCAGATAGTATATCGGGCATCTTTTGTCGCATAAATTGAGGTAAAGCCGCCAGATACCAAACCGGTCATCTTTCAATGCACAAATCGAGGGGAAATCCTAAAACACCAACTTAAGCATTTTAGGCACGCGAATCAAGACAAGCCGTCAGATACCAAATTGGGCATCTTTTGATACGCAAATCGAGGCAAAACTCTAAAACATCAACTTAGGTATTTTAGGCATGCAAACCAAGGTAAAGCCATCGACTACCAAACCGGATATCTTTTGGCATGCAAATCGATGCAAAACACTAAAATACTGATTTAGTTATTTTTAGGTACATAAAATGAGACGAAGTCGTTAGATACCAAATAGGTTATCTTTTGGGGCGTAAACCAAGGCAAAACCCTAAAATATCAACTTAGGCATTTTTAGGCACGAAAATTGAGACAAAGCCGTTAGATACCAAACTAGGTATCTTTCGGCATGCAAATCGAGGCATAATCATAAAATATCGACTTAGGCATTTTTAGGCACGCAAATCAGGACAGAGTCGTCATACACCAAATCAGGCATCTTTTGGCATGCAAATCGAGGTAAAATCCTAAAACACCAACTTAGGCATTTTAGACACGCAAACTAAGACAAAGTCATCATATACCAAATTGGACATCTTTTGGCGTGCAAATCGAGAAAAAACCCTAAAACATAAACTTATGCATTTTAGACATGCAAATCAACATAAAGACATCGCATATTAAACCGGGTACCTTTTGGCACATAAATCGAGGGGAAGCCATTAGATACCAAATTAGGTATCTTTTGGTATATAAATTGAGGTAAAGTCATCGGATGCCAAACCGGGTACCTTTTGGGCACGCAAATCAAGACAAAGCCATCAGAAACCAAACTGGGCATCTTTTGGCACGTAAATCAAGGTAAAACTCTACAACACCAACTTAGGTATTTTAAGCATGCAAACCAAGGTAAAACTGTTGGATACCAAATCGGATATCTTTTGGAACGTAAATCGATGCAAAACTCTAAAATTCCGATTTAGGCAATTGAGGCACGTAAAATGAGACAAAGCCGTCAGATACAAATAGGTTAACTATCGGTGCGCAAACTGAGGCGGCGCCATCAAATACCAAATCGGATATCTTTTGGTGCAAAATCGAGATAAAGCTGTGGGACACTAAACTGGGTATCTTTGGCGCACAAATCGAGGCAAAACCCTAAAGTTTTGACTTAGTCATTTTTTAGTATGTAAATCAAGACAAAGCCGTCAGATACCAACCTGGCTATCTTTTGGCGTGCAAATCAAAGCGATGCCATTAGTACCAGACTGGATATCTTATGGTGCACAAGTCGAGGCGAAACCCCAAAATATCAACTTATGCATTTTTAGGCACGCAAATTGTAACAAAACCGTTGGATACCAAACCTATTATCTTTCGGCGCATAAACTGAAGTAAAGCCATCAAATACCAAACCGGATATCTTTTGCCGTGCAAATCAAGGCAAGGCAGTCAAATAACTAACCGGATATCTTTTGGCGTGCAAATTGAGGCGAAGCCCTAAAATACTAACTTTGGCATTTCTAGGCACGTAAATCAAGATAAAGCCATCAGATACCAAACTGGTCATCTTTCAGTGTGTAAATCGAGGCGAAGCCAAAAGATACCAAGTCATATATCTTTTGGCATAGAAGTCGAGGTAAAACCCTAAAACACCAACTTAAGCATTTCTAGTCATGCAAATTGAGATAAATTTGTAAAATCTCTAACTCAATCATGTTTAGACTTATAGTCTTGTGTTTGTTGGTTTTTTCTCTCTTTTTTTTATTTATTGGAATCTAATCCAAATTTTCTTTTTTATGTCTTTGCAGGGTAAGACCATTCCGATGCCGAAGAAGTATTGCGGCACGGAGGGGCATGGTGTGAGTGCAAGAGTGGTACAAAGAGCTCTGCCCGGAGATACTACCCCAGGTGAGACGAACCGGATTGGGGTATATCGTTGCCTGCCCTGTCCGAGAACTACATAGCCTTACAGAGGGCTCCAGTGGGGAGGTGGTGGCCGAGCATCCATACCTTCCATCTTCCACTAGGAGAGGTGACCATCACACCTCTAGACTTTTATATGATCACGGGGCTTCCTTTTGGGGGGATCTCTGTGGCGTTGACCCCAGCGGACCATGAAGACCGCATTGATTACTGGAGGAGTATGACAGGGACACGCGCCACACATAGGGGTCTTCCAGCCACTGTTATGAGGCAGTTCTGGAAGGAGAAGGGGGTGACAGACCAGTCGTAATGATGAGACGACATCACGACCGAATGCGTAATGATGAGACGGCATTGCGACCGAATGCATAACGATGAGACGGCATCGCGACCGAATGCGTAACGATGATACAACATCGTGATCGAATGCGTAATAGTGAGACGGCATTGAGATCGAATGCATAACAATGAGATGGCATCACGACCGAATGTCTAACGATGAGACGACATCACGATCGATTGCGTAATGATGAGATGGCATCGAGACCGAATGTGTATCGATGAGACGACATCGCAATTGAATGGCATCGACGATGAGATGGTATCGCAATCGAATGTGTATCGATGAGACGGCATCGTGATCGAATGCATAACGATGAGATGGCATCGCGACCGAATGTGTAATGGCATCGTGATAGGATGCATAACAATGCGATGGCATCTCGACCCAATGCGTAACAATGAGACAGCATCGTGACCGAATGCATAACGATGAGATGGCATCACGATCGAATGTGTAACGATGAGGCGGCATCACGACCGAATGCGTAACAATGAGATGGCATCGTGACCCAATACGTAACAATGAGATGACATCGCAACCCAATGCCATCGACGATGAGATGGCATCGCGACCGAATGTGTATCGATGAGATGGCATCGTGACCAAATGTGTAACGGCATCGCGATCGAATGCGTAACAATGAGATGGCATCGCAACCCAAAGCATAACGATGAGATGGCATCGTGACCGAATGCATAACGATGAGATGGCATCGCGATCGAACGTGTAACGATGAGACGGCATCACGACTGAATGCCTAACAATGAGATGGCATCACGATCGAATGTGTAATGGCGTCGCGATCAAATGTAAAATGATGAGACGGCATCACAATCGAATGGCATCGTGACACCCGCTTTTTATTTTTTCTTTTTCACAGTAGTGTGGTAATCCTCCAAGGTACCGTGGAGAGTCGGTCCTCCACGGGGCCGTGGAAATGTAAAGGGGGGACCCCACCTATATATAGACAAGAATGGCCAAAGCCACGGGGCCGTGGAAATTTCCACGGTGCCGTGGCTTTGGCCATTCTTGTTTATATATAGGTGGGGTCCCCCCTCTACATCTCTTACCTGGTTTTGTTCCCGGAGTCTGCCATTTTTTTGTATTTGTTTTTTTAATACTTTTTTTAGTGAGATGGCCTTCCGTAGACGTCCTCGTCAGTCTTCACACGGTCCTCTTTTGGGCACGACTGATGCGGATGATCAGGCTAGCTGGTACCCATCTAGGACGACGTTGAAAGATACTGCGCGCCACATTTTCTGTGCCATGTGGGGGCATTCGTAGGCGGTAAGCACACTTACCTTATCTTTTCTGTTGATTAATGCCATCGTAGGATTTGTTTATTAATTACTGTCATGATCCCCCAAGGCTCGTAAACCGAGACAAAGCCCTAACACTATAATTTAGGCATTTCTGGGCACATAAACCGATGCAAAACTAACTTAGGCATTTTTAAGCCCTCGAAAGTAGGCAAAGCCGGATGATACCAAACCGGGCATCTTCTGGCATGCAAACCAAGGTAAAGCCATCGGATACCAAACCGGGTATCTTTTCGCCCACAAATCAAGGTAAATTCATCGGATACCAAACTGGGTATCTTTTGGTGCCCAAATCGAGGTAAAATAATCGGATACCAAACCGGGTATCTTTTTTGGCACACAAATTGAGGCAAAACCCTAAAACACCAACTTAGGTACGCAAGTCGAGGTAAAGCCGTCGGACATAAAATTGGATATCTATTGGCACGCAAATTGAGGCAAAGTCATCAGATACCAAATTAGGTATCTTTTGGTGAGCAAATCGAGGTAAAGCCGTTGGATGCCAAATCGGGCATCTTTTGGCTCGCAAGTCGAGGTGAAGCCGTCAAATATCAAACTGGGTATCTTTCGGCATCCAAATCGAGGCAAAACCATAAAATACCGACTTAAGCATTTTTAGGCATGCAAATCAAGACAGAGTCGTTAGACACCAAATCGGGCATCTTTCGGTTCATAAATCGAGGCAAAACCCTAAAACACCAAGATAGGCATTTTAGGCATGCAAATCAAGATAAAGTCATCATATACCAACCTGGACATCTTTTGGCGTGTAAATCGAGACGTAACCCTAAAACCCAAACTTATGCATTTTAGGCATGCAAATCAAGATAAATACGTCAGATATCAAACCGGGTACCTTTTGGCACATAAATCAAGGCGAAGCCATCAGATACCAAATCAGGTATCTTTTGGCATACAAATTGAGGTAAAGTCGTCGGATGCCAAGTCAGGTATCTTTTGGGCATGCAAATCAAGACAAAGTTGTCAGATACCAAACTGGCCATCTTTTGGCATATAAATCGAGGCAAAACTCTAAAACACCAACTTAGGTATTTTAGGTATGCAAACCAAGGTAAAGCCATTAGCTACCAAACCGGATATCTTTTGGCATGCAAATCGATGTGAAACTCTAAAATACCGATTTAGGCATGCAAAATGAGACAAAGCCGTCAGATACCAAACATATTAACTTTTGATGCTTAAATCGAGGCGAAGCCATCAGATACCAAGCCAAAAATCTTTTAGTGTGTAAATCGAAATAAAGCTGTGGGATATCAAACTGGGTATCTTCAACGCATAAATCGAGGCAAAACCCTAAAATACCAAATTAGGCATTTTTTAGTACGCAAATCCAGACAAAACCATCAGATACTAACCTGGTTATCTTTTAGCGTGCAAATCAAGGCGATGCCATTAGATACCAGACCGGATATCTTTTGGTGCACAAATCGTGGTGAACCCCTAAATTATCGACTTATGCATTTTTAGGCATGCAAATCAAGACAAAACCATCAGATACCATACCGATTATCTTTCAACGCATAAACCGAGTTGAAGCCATCAGATACCAAACCAGATATCTTTTGACTTGCAAATCGAGGTAAGGCAATCAGATTCCAAACCAGATATCTTTTGATGCGTAAATTGAGTCGAAGCCCTCAAATACTGACTTAGGCATTTCTAGGCACGTAAATCGAGATAAAACCATCAGATACCAAACTAGTCATCTTTCAGTGTGTAAATCGAGGCGAAGCCAAAAGATACCAAATCGGATATCTTTTGGCACACAAGTCGAGGTGAAACCCTAAAACACCGGCTAATGCATTTTTAGGCACATAAATTGAGACAAATCTCTAAAATCTCTGACTCAGTCATGTTTAGACTTATATTCTTGTATTTGTTGGTGTTTTCTCTTTTTTTTATTTATTGGAATCTAATAAAAATTTTCTTTCTTATGTCTTTGTAGGGTAAGAACATTCCAATGCTGAAGAAGTATTGCGGCACGAGGAGGCACAAAGAGAGTGCGAGAGTGGTACAGAGAGCTCTGCCCAGAGATACTATCCCGGGTGAGACGGACCGGATTGGGGTATATTGCTACCTGCCCCATCTAAGAACTAGATAGCCTTACAGAGGGCTCTAGTGGGGAGGTGGTGGCCGAGCACCCATACCTTCCATCTTCCACTAGGAGAGGTGACCATCACACCTCTCGACTTTTATATGATCATGGGGCTTCCTTTTGGGGGGATGTCTATGGCGTTGACCCCGGCAAACCAGGAGGACCGCATTGATTACTAGAGGAGCATGATAGGGATGCGCATCACGTATAGGGGTCTTTCTGCCACTGTTATGAGGTTGTTCTGGATGGAGAAGGGGGTGATAGACCAGTCATAATGATGAGATGGCATCGTGACCGAATGCATAACAATGAGATGGCATCGCGATCGAATGCGTAATGATGAGACAGTATTGTGACCGAATGCATAACGATGAGAGGGCATCGCAACCGAATGTGTATCGATGAGACAATATCGCGATTGAATGCTACGATACCATAAACGATGAGATGGCATCGTGAGCGGATATGATTTCAAATGCGACGAATGGCTCGCGATGAGATGGCATGGTGATGTTGATGGCAATGCATAATGATGATGGACGTAAATGAGATGGCATCACGACCAATTGCGCATCGCGAACGATGAGATGGCATCACGATTGATTGTGTAACGGTGAGATGGCATCGCGATGTGTAACGATGAGACGGCATCACGACCGAATGCATAACGATGAGATGGCATGGCGACAGAATGTGTAATGACATCGCGACCGAATGGCCTAGTGACACCCCCTTTTTATTTTTTCATTTTCACAGAACCTTGGTAATCCTCCACAAAGTGTAGCGATACGGGAATGATGGTGATATATATATATATATATCCATATGTAAGTTCTGATACATTCCCTAGTACAACCCACAACTGAAAAGTAAAACTGACATATACATAAGCAAAAAGAAAAGTACATATCTATACAAGGCGAGATAACTCAACCCCAAAAAGGAAAGAAAGGACTAAATCAGAAATAGAAACGGGGGTAAACTCATACCAAAAACAAAAAGGAGTCCCTAAGATAAAAACCATTAAGTGCGCCCCTTACTGGTCTTCATCAATAACCACTGAGAATGCACGCATCATCGGCATGACCTCCATCAGGGTCCATACCAATAGCGCCATAATCATAAGGGCTCTCCTCGAAATGAGCCTCCATGCCACAGTGGCATCGATCTGCACAATCATCTAGGAAGAAAAACATATATAACAGAGTGTGAGCCCCACCGAGCTCGTGAGCAAAACATATTATCATGCATGCATATGCAACCACAAACCACATGATCCTCCATGACATGCAAGTCCAGATTATTTAATTAGCCACCTAACAATACAACTAAGGCAGGTTAGTGCTACTACAATCCCCAATACACGTATCCCTGGTGCGGGCTTGGTTACCCATTCCCATGATATACCCATTGAGTTGTCGGAGAGGACCAGTCGGCTCTAGCATGCTCTTCATGGTCAGCCTGACCAGCCCCCTGTGATTGAACTAGTGAGGTAGCCGACTCAATATCAATTCACCCTTGACCAGTGCATAAACATTATTTGGCGTATAGCCATGATTCACCTATTGGTGCTTCCCAAGCATGTAGCTCGAGGCTTCCCGGCATATTTGCCCTGGGGCATCCCAGCTGTGCTGAGGCTTCCCGACGTAAACGCCTAAGGTTTTACGATAGTCCTCACAGTTATCCAACACCTTAACCCCTGTTGGCAAGGGTGCGTAGCACGGGTGATGAATCTCTAACCCCATGTCTATATGGCATCGTATGAGTCCGGCGGTGTCAACCGTATCCCATACTACGGGCTACCGCCGGCCTCATTTCCAAGCAAACTATGACATGTAGTCTATCAATCACAATCTTTATGATATATTCCAGCAGTGTTGATCAACAGTCACACGATGTGTAATAATTGAGAAATTTTAATTGAATAAGTAACACAACATTATAAATAAAGAATTTAAATTGGCTGACATATATAATATTGTTACATGTACATACAAGATAACATTTCACTCATCTGGGTCTGGTTCTAGAAATTCAGTTGCAGTTTCGATTTCGGCTGCAGTCTGGCAGTAGGCCTTGAGCGCAGGATCAAACCCTAGATATAAATCAAAAATACATTACTTAATATTCCAAACTATTTTTGGATGTCCTAGGGTTGATCTAGGCTCACTGGGTTGGTTCGGTGTTCAATTGGTCATCACTTGGAATTCTCTGGGCCTTGCACCGGGCCTTAAGCTTATGTCCCGGTGCATCATCCAAAGATTGTGGCCTAGGGGCAGAATAGTCATTTATCATAGTAGTACATGTTTCTAGGTTATTAAAGGTTCACAGTACAGTCCCCAACTTGGCAGTGTTGCAGGACCATCACAGACTGGGTTTCCAAGCCTTACGCGGCCCACTTTGGGTACCCAAGGTATTCATGTTTATGGACAGATGTGGGGAGGGGTATTTTGGTCATTTACCACCTTCGTACACTGATTTGTGGCCCATGGGTGAAGATCCCTAAGTCAGATCAGCAATCCAGAAAAATTTCATTCACTGGGCAATGTCTCTGGGTGATGTGTACATCGCCCAGCGCATCGCCCAGAGATTGCAAAATCGGGAATAGGCTTAGATTCCAAGGTTGCTGGCCATGGGCAATGGCCACATCATTCCCTCATGCATGTTATGTCATCATGGACCCCCAGGGGTGTTCTTTACACTGGTCCTTGTGGATTTTCACCTGGGCCCACCACTTGGCTGCCAGGAGCTATCCAGATAGCCCAGTGAATAGTAACCCAGCATATCTTCAGTTGCAAATTAAGGTTTCGGCTGCATGCAAGGCTGGTTTCATGTGTAAAACAGTAATCTAAGGCTGTTACAACTTAGGGCTAGGTTGTATGCAGTCAGGGCACACAGATCTGAGCCCAGACTGCCTGTTCTTGGTGTAACAGGGCAGTGCTGCCTGGCACAACCCAGGTTTCGGTCTCAGGTGAAGAACATATATGAGTATCACCATAAAATGCTCAGATCCTTCATGCATCTTGTTTACATGTTGGATCTGAGATGGTCCATGGCAGCCCCCAGCTGTTATGGGCTACCAATGGCCAGAATGACTTCAAAAACACAAAAATCCATGGAGAAGAATCAGTAGCAGCATCACAACTGTGGTATAAGTTCAGATTTATACCTGAACCAAGCTGGGAATGGACGTAGATGCAAGGTGAGACTCTTCCTCCTTCTCCTTCTCCTTTCTCTCTTTTCTTTCTTGTCCTTCTCTCCACGGTTTCAATAGTGCCAAGAGCTCTAAATGAGCCTAAGGCACCCCTATTTATAGCCCAGCCCTTAACTAGGGCCTGTTTGGCTGCCAAGGCCTCTTTTGGAAATGCATTTTTAACCTGATTCTTGGCCATTCTGGGCACTCAGGTGGGGTCCACAGTGATCCAAGGGTATGAGGTGGTACCTCAGAGTCCCCTCAACCTATGGAAGGTGCCCATGTCCAATATGGGTGGTCCCCACAGATCAAATCATTGAAAACTACATTTTTCCACTCTGGGCGATGTCTCTGGGTGATGTCTACATCGCCAAGTGCATCGCCCAGAGATTTCAGCAAGGTCGTATCTTTGTGGGCTTGCACAGGGGTTTGACCCAGAGTCAGGGCCTTGCACTCACATGCCACTCAAGGTCTTTTACACCTATTTACAGGGGTGGGACCCACATTCATGGAGAGGAGAGAGAATACCTAGAGTCCAAGCAGTACATTATGGTATGGACCATGCAACTGTAGGGATCTACAATTCATCTTGTGACAAGTATGTAGGAGGACATCCTCAGGGGTTCTCCATTAAATTCAATCACTGGGGTGATACTCCATAGTGTGGTTGGATGCCATGTCAGGGGTTCCTATCCTTAAATCAAAATTCCAGCCAGTCAGGGGCAGGGTTTGACATTTCTCCCCACTTTACAAAAATTTTCTCCTCGAAATTTGCTTACCTTGTAGTTCAAAGAGTCGGGGATACTTCTCTTTCATCTCTTCTTCACATTCCCACAAAGCATCTTCTATGGGATTGTTTCCCCATTGACCCTTTATGAAGGCGACCGTGCGGTTATGAAGATTATGCTCTTTTCTGTCCAATATCTCCGTAGGCTGTTCTTCGTAAGTCTTGTCCACATCCAACTGTTCAGGTTCAGTTGAGAGTACATGTGTCGGGTTGTTGATGCATTTTCTTAGCATCGACACATGGAAAACTTCATGGATGCCTTGCAAAGATGGGTGTAATGCTAGTCGGTATGCTACGGGTCCCACTTTGTTAAGAATTTCATATGGACCAATGAATCTTGGGCTCAACTTGCCCTTCTTATTGAAACATAGCAATCTCTTTGTTGGAGACACTCGAAGGAATATTTTTTCTCCGACATTAAATTCAATGTCCTTCCTTCAGTTATCGGCATAACTCTTCTGTCTTTATTGGGCCTCTCTGGCCCGAGATATCTCCGTTCACCAACTTCGTCCCAATATAACGGGGTTTGGCACTTTCGGCCATAAAGGGCTTCAAACGGTGCCATGCCAATGGTGGAGTGGTGACTATTATTGTATGCAAATTCCACCAAGGGTATATGAGCATCCCAACTGTCGTTCATTTCCAAGACGCAGGCTTTGAGTATATCCTCCAGAGTCTGGATAGTTTTTTCTGATTGTCCGTTTGTCTGCGGATGGAAGGCCATGCTAAGATTTAGTTGTGACCCTAGTGCCTTTTATAGACTTCTCCAAAACCTTGAGGTAAATTGAGGATCTCTGTCAAATACAATACTGACAGGCACGCCGTGTAAGCGGACTATATTCTCTATATACAGTTGGGCAAGCTTCTCCATCGAATAACTTATCTTGATTGGTATGAAGTGGGCTGCCCTTGTCAGTCCATCTATAATCACCCAAATTGCATTCATGCCCTTCCTGGTGTTGGGCAGATTTGTCACGAAGTCCATAGTAATTCTTTCCCACTTCCATTTAGGTATAGGGAGTGGTTGCAATAATCTATACGGTCGGTGTCTCTTTGCTTTTATTTGGTGATAGGTGAGGCACTTAGTCACGTATATCGCTATGGTCTCCTTCATCCCAATCCACCAGTAGTACCTTTTTAGATCCTTGTACATCTTCATGCTTCCGGGGTGGATCGTATAGGGTGAGTTGTGTGCCTCTTTAAGGATTCAGTCTTGGACATCATACTCGTCAGGCACGCATAATCTATCTCGAAACTTCAATGCACCATCATGAGCCAATGAAAAATCTAGGTCTTTGTGGACTCCTTGTTGAACTTCCCAAATTATTTTGGCCAACTCGGGGTCCAATGGTTGCTTCGCAATTACCTCCTCTCGTATCGACAGCTATAAATCCATAGTTGTCAATTGTATAGCCGTTCCTTTGATCACGAATTCCAGATCAAACTTTCGAGCTTCCTCTAACAATTGCTCACTTACGACCAAAGAAGCGAGGGATGCATCTGAGATTTTTTGCTTAACGCATCTGCCACAACGTTGGCCTTGCCGAGGTGGTACTGGATCTCACAGTCATAATCCTTCACCAGTTCTAACCACCGCCTTTGTCTCATATTCAGCTCCTTTTGGGTGAAGAAATACTTCAGACTCTTGTGATCGCCGAAGATTTCACTCTTTTCACTGTATAGGTAACATCGCCATATCTTTAATGCGAAGACTACCACTGCCAACTCCAAATCATGAGTGGGGTAGTTCTTTTCGTGCTCCTTCAATTGTCTCGAGGCATAGGCGGCCACTTTACCTTTTTACATTAAGACGCCACCCAATCCTGTTCTGGATGCGTCGGTATATACCACCATTCCTCCAGCGCCATCCGGAATGGTCAAAACTGGAGCCATCACCAACCGATTTCTTAACTTCTAAAAGCTTTTCTCGCACGCTTCATTCCATTCAAACTTGGCGCCCTTCTTTGTTAACCTCGTCATTGGTGATGAGATGTGCGAGAAATTTTCAATAAATCAACGGTAATATCCGGCCAAACCTAAGAAACTTTGGATCTCAGTGGCACTCTTCGGAGTCTCCCACTCGAGAACCGCTTTCACCTTATCTGGGTCCACTTTAATGCCATCCTTGGTGACGATGTGTCCCAGGAATCCGATCTGGTGAAGCCAAAATTCACACTTGCTGAACTAGGCATAAAGCTGGTGTTCTCGCAACCGCTGCAGCACGGAGGTAAGGTGCCGAGCGTGTTCTTCCTCACTCTTGGAGTACACCAAAATGTCATCAATAAACACGATGATGAACTTATCCAACACGTTATAGAATACTCTAATCATCGTGTCCATGAACGCTGCCAGGGCGTTGGTTAACCCGAAAAATAAAACTAGGAATTCATAATGTCCGTATCGAGTCCTAAATGGCATTTTGTGGATACCACCACTCTTGATCTTCTATTGATGGTACCTTGACCTAAGATCAATCTTGGAGAAAACTCTTGCTCCTTGCAGCTGGTCAAATAGGTCATCAATGCGTGGCAACGGGTATTGATTCTTGATGGTCAGCTTATTCAGCTCGCAGTAGTCGATACATAGCCGCATGCTACCATCCTTCTACTTCACGAACAGCATGGGTACTCCCCAGGGAGACACGCTAGGTCGTATAAAACCTTTCTTCAACAGGTCTTGCAATTGAACCTGTAAATCCTTCAATTCTCTAGGTGCCATTAGATATGGTGCCTTGGATACTGGTGCTGCACCAGGGGTGAGATCAATTGCAAACTTTGTCTCACGATCAGGCTGTAGTTGGGTCAGATCTTCTGGAAAACATCAGGAAATTCTCTGATGATGTCAAGTTCCTCCAAGGGCTTTATCTTTGCATCGGTGTCTATCACTGTGGCCAAAAAACCTTGACATCCCTCATCCAGCAGCTTTCGCGCTTGGAGGGCAGATAAAGTTATCCTTTTGGGTTTCCTCTTTGGTTCACTTTGGTAGGTGAAAACTGACCCATCTCCCAACTTGAATACTATCTGTTTTTCGCACACATGACGTTTGCCCCCATAGGCGGACAGCCAATCCATGCCTAATATCACATCAAAATTCTTCATATCGAGCTTTATTAACCATGAGGTCAAGTTCTTTCCACAAATCTCTATCTTACAGAGGTCGTAGAACTTCTTCAAGCTCCCGACACTACCCGTCGGAGTGCTAACTACTACGTCATGCCTGATGTCTCTTGGTTGATCTTCCATCCTACTCATAAAGGTGGTAGAAACAAAAGAGTGGGATGCGCCCGACTGGTGCAAGGATGGTTGAGACACTCAGGGTACCTAGGGTTTGTATATAGCTTGAGTTATGAATATACACTGATTATTCCCTACAACTTAGCAGCATTTAGTTGACTTACTTGTCATTACATCGGGGTTCACTTCAACTTCTTCATTCGTCATCGCAAACAGCTTTCCTCGCGTCGATTGTCCTGTGGCTGAAAAGGTCTAGCATAGGACTGATTCGGTGAGTTGTTGCCATCCCCACGTAGTCTACATTCTTTGGCCATGTGCCCTTCTTTGTTGCACACGAAACATTTATAAGGTGGAACAGCTGGTGTCGAAGCTTGGCTCACTTGACTTGTGGCTGGTTTGGCTGGCGAAGCTACCGTTGTCGCTTGACTCGTAGCCGGTTGAGTAGGTTGTTTAAAAGTGGGGCAAAAAGGGTTCCGACCCACATTCGGCCTACGGTATGGAGTCGGATTGAGGTTTGAGCCGGTTCCGTGAAAAACCTTGTTTGCCCATCCAAAGGTCTGGAAATTATTTGGCCTTTTGTTCAACCCAGGCGACATCGTAGTCTTCTCCTTTTCTTTCTCCTTCAGTCTTTCCTCCATGGTCTTCACCTTGTCGACCATCTGAGCATAATCCCGAATGCCCATAATTGACAAAACAGACCCGATCTCAGGTTTAAGTCCCTTCTCAAACTTCTTCGTCTTACTAACTTCCCCCTTCAGGTGCTTTGGAGCAAAATGGAACAGATCTTCAAACCGTTGTTGGTAATCCAGCACTTATCTGGTTCCTTGTACCAACGCGGAGAACTTAGCTTCTTTTCTATCCCTAAAACTCTCTGGGAAGTAGTTCTTGAAGAAGACTTCTTTAAATTGCTCCAACGTGGGATTTGGATGAGTGGCTTCAATATTCAGCTTGGTAGCCTTCCACCAAGCTTCAGCCTCATTCTGTAGCTGATAAGCCGCACATATCAGCTTTTGTGCATCCATATACTTGAGCACATCGAATGTCTTTTCTAGTGCACTAATCCACCGTTCCGGCAGCATTGCCTCGAAAGTCAACTTGGAAAACACAGGTAGTTGGAGTTTCTTGAATCTCTCCATTACTTTGGCGGTAGAGTTTTCTGCTAAGTGTTGAGGCACAGGTGGTGGGACAAGTACGGGCCGGTTAGGTGGTGGAGGTGGTTCTACATGCTCATGCATCATAGTTGCAAATTGCATAGACATCTGACCCAACAGTTCTTGTTGTTGCTGCATGGTCCGCATCATAGTAGTCATTAAGACACTCGCCTCACCGGCTGCCATACCCCACTGAGGTGCTACAGCAGTGGCTTGAGCTGCCATTGGTGCCCCTGACGAAGTGACCGATGCTTCAGAATTTCGGGCCTCAGTTCCATTTGGCAGTTCAACCTCCGGTATAACACGAGGGCGTTTTCCTTTATGACCACCTCGAGAACTTCTTGTGTTGACCATGGTTGCTTTTTCTAAAAAGAGCAACATACTTAATAATCCAACACTTCCTTTCGGGGTCAACAGAAAAATTCCTAGTTAAGACATGTACACCTATTCCACAGTTCTAGTGAGTTTATGTCGTCATACCAACAAGGTGTATTATTATGTATATTTATATTTGCTTCTTTCTTCTTTTTCTTTGAAGCACTTCTTTTACTTGTGTTCTTAATCTTTAGGTATTTTATGCGATGGTTCGCTATGCATGACAGTAAATAATATGCTTTAAATTTTTAAATAAAAATATTTTAATTATGTACCTGAGTCTAACAGGCAAGTAGTTCCAGCCTCTTCCCAAGCATAAATTTTAGTAGGTGCAGGTGCTCTATGTCAATCCTAACCTCGTCAGCTAAGGACAGATAAATAACCCGGTCCTCCGGTCCACTATTTGCTACAAGTCCCAAGAAGAAACCCAAGCGATTTTCCGCATGAGGTAATATCTCTTGTATCCTAATCAGCCTTCTCCATAGTTGTCTAATATAGATCATGTTGCTAGGGTCTCTAGGCTTGACTAAGGTAGTAAGTCCTATCATGAAGAGGTTCTAGGCATCAAGTCACTGTAAATACTTAATTAAAAGAATTAAGTACACGACTATAGGAATTCAAGTAATCATGAGCAGGAAAAACAAATGGGTTGGCTCGAGGCATCTTAGCATCTATGGAGTTCAGTTTGACTGAACAACCTAAGGAATCCTGATCTTGGTTGAGCTAGGTTGTGGGTATGATGAGTCCTACGTACCCTAATCCCATAGATACGTATTACAACATACCTAATATCTATGTTCAAATTTGCATAGCATCACACCACTCGATTCATACATGCATGGTACTAGGCACATATCATTAACTATTTATGTACACACTTACATATAAGTATAGGCATATTTATTTATCACCATTTATTTACATACGAAAGAAGAATAAAATTCCTAAATTCCCTATGTATCATATTTATATATTATTTTTTTTTTAACATTCCACAAGCATTAGCTTAACTTTCCTTAAACCTATTATTAGCTTAATATTTTAAATTATTATATATATATATATTTTTTTATTTCTTTTGTATACATATTTTATTAAAATTCATATTCTTGTGTTTATTGAAGCATTTTCAAGCAAATACCAAAGTTTCATAAGTTGTCATGCAAAAACAACAAAAATTTAATCTCTGGGCGATGTCTCTAGGCGTTACATGCATCACCCAGTGCTATCGCCCAGAGAATCGGGGCCTAGTTATATCAGTCCGAGAGGGCCCATTTTCATTTCATTTCTTTTCTAGAGCTCCCCAAACACCTAGGGCAGAGCTCCAAAGGCTTGTGTGACTACTTCCACACCATCTCCTTCCTTTTTCTCGGGTTTTTCCGCAATCCTACGCGTCTATGGGTAAGATTCCTTGACTTTATCCCTAATTTAGGTCATTTTCTATGTCTTTTTGCTTTGGCTAGGGGTTTTTTTACTATCTTTTCTGACCCTAACTACTTTTATTCCTTTCTTTTTGTAGCCCAATGTCTACTAGCCACAGAACGATGAGGAAATCCGTAGCACGCAAGAGGCTACGGTCCAAAAGTGAGCATTCCTCTTCTTCTTTTGTGCCACCTACTTCTCCTAGGGAGGATTCATCATCCGAGGAGCTGGATTTCGATCGGTTCCTATTCTCTAGGTATGAGCATGCTAGGGACTGGAGCAAGTTTAGGTCCCTAAATATTGTAAATGGAAGGATGGTATAGGTGGGTGACTTCCACCAGTACAATTTGTACACAGGTTCAACATTCTGGGTTGGGCCTCTATGCTATTACCTACTGAACCATGTTATCCTAACTTGGTTTGTTACTTTTATTGCAACCTAGTGCCATCTGGGGCATGGAAATTTGGATTGGAGAGCAGAGTCAAGGGGGTGGATATTAGACTGACCACTGCCACCTTAGCAGGGATCCTAGGGCTACCAGATTCTGGTGAGAGATGTTATTATAATCCCAGGGTAGATATTTCTGATATGTTCTCTTTGGAGACCTGGAGGAGGGTCTTCAAAGCATTGACTGGTTCTGAGAGCACTCCTAGGTCTGAGGCTTCCTATAGGCCCAGTGCTCGTATCATCAGTAGATGTGTTTCGTACAACATCTACCCGAAGGGCGGGAACAGGGGTAGTATCTCTATGATGAGGGCCTACATCAAATATTGCCTACTAGGAGTGGGCAAGGGGGGTCCAGTTATAAACCTCCCATATCTACTGCTTTAGGCCATGCTATATCACGCCCAAAACCCTTCTGATGGGAACCTTCCATATGGGAAGTTCTTTACTTTGGTCTTCAAACACTTTGAGGTTCCCATAGCTGGCGAGTATATGGAGAGAGACAGATCTAGGCCTATCAACAAGACCTCGATCTTGAAGATGAAAGTACCCGAGGAGCCAGGTAGTGATCCAGAGGAGGGTGATCAGATGGAGATGCAGGGAGATGAGGAGCAGAGAGAGATGCAGGGTGATGAGGGAGACATACCGGGAGAGGAGCAGGGAGACTTTGAGGGCGACCTTGAGGGGGTTAGTGCGTAGTTTACTAACTTGCCCCCATATGAGGCGACATGTGCCACTAGCTCACATGTGCTAGAGTCATTTGGGTGGTCACAGATGATGTCTCAGTTCCAGGGCCTCAATACTCAGCTCTCTGACATGGCAACCAGGATGGACCGGGGCTTCTCGTCTCTTGAGAGTAGAGTGGGATCTATAGAGTAGCATCTGGACTTTTGGGATACATTCTATCGTGTTGACTCGCACCAGTCCCAGTCTCCATTGGGTGACCTACCTCCGCTAGAGTAGTTCTCCAGCCAGCTTCCACATGTTTAGTCTGACTTATTACTATGTAGTCCTGACTTTTATCTCACACCTTTTTTTTGTTCATGGTGTATGTTCTTTTTTTTTTTTTGCTTGCTTATGTAAATTGAAAGTAGTACTTTCAATCAAACTCCTTATAGTGACTCAGCCATAGTTTGCTTTATATTAATGTAATTATGTATCTTTGTCTTTTAATTACATCTACCTCCCCTGTAGCTTTTACTTTGATACGCATTTTAATGTTGGTAGCTTATTATTCCTATTCTGCATCCCGTGAATGTAAGAAGAGCCTCACGCTCTGATACCAAGCTCTGTCACACCCCAAACCACCCCTTGGGAGGATTAGGTAGGTGACCCGAATTGCATAACGGCAATCCGTCAAATCCCACGGATCTAGAAGCAGTTAATACATTCACGGTACCACATTCGTAACATTACCATAAGTAAGATCAGAGTGCCGTAGATAATCTACAATTATAACCAAGAAAGAGAAAGCATAGCGATACGGGAATGATGGTGATATATATATACATATGTAAATTCTGATACATTCCCCAGTACAACCCACAACTGAAAAGTAAAAATAACATATACATAAGAAAAAAGAAAAGTACATATATATACAGGGAGAGATAACTCAACCCCAAAAAGGAAAGAAAAGACTAAACCAGAAACAGAAACGGGGGTAAACTCCTATAAAAAATAAAAAGGAGTCCCCAAGACAAAAAGCATCAAGTGCGCCTCTCACTGGTCTTCATCAATAACCACTGAGAATGCACGCATCATTGCCACAACCTCTGTCGGGGTCCATACCAATAGCATCATAATCACAAGGGCTCTCCTCCTCGAAATGAGCCTCCATGCCACAGTGGCATCGATTTGCACAATCATCTAGGAAGAAAAACATATATAACAGAGTGTGAGCCCCACCGAGCTCGTGAGCAAAACATATTATCATGCATGCATATGCAACCACAAACCACATGATCCTTCCATGACATGCAAGTCTAGAGTATTTAATTAGCCACCTAACAATACAGCTAAGGCAGGTTAGTGCTACTATAATCCTCAATACATGTATCCTTGGTGCGGGCTTGGTTACCCCTTCCTGCGATACACCCATTGAGTTGTCAGAGAGGACCAGTCAGCTCCAGCATGCTCTCCATGGTCAGCCTGACCAGCCCCCTATGATTGAACTAGTGAGGTAACCGACTCAATATTAATTCACCCTTTACCGGTGCATAAACATTATTTAGCGTATAGCCATGATTCACCTATTGGTGTTTCCCAAGCATGTAGCTCGAGGCTTCTCAGCATATTTGCCCTGGGGCAACCCGGTTGTGCTGAGGCTTCCCGGCATAAATGCCCGAGGTTTTGCAGTAGTCCTCACAGTTATCCAACACCTTAACCTTTGTTGGCAAGGGTGTGTAGCACGGGTGATGAATCTCTAACCCCATGTCTATATGGTATCGTATGAGTCAGGCGGTGTCAACCGTATCCCATACTACAGGCTACCACCGGCCTCATTTCTAAGCCGACTACGGCATGTAGTCTATCAATCACAATCATCATGATATATTCAAGCAGTGTTGATCAACAGTCACGATGTGTAATAATTGAGAAATTTTAATTGAATAAGTAACACAACATTATAAATAAAGAATTTAAATTGGCCGGCATATATAATATTGTTACACGAACTTACACGATAACATTTCCACTCACCTGGGTCTGGTTCTAGAAATTCAGTTGCAGTTTCGGTTCCGGCTGCAGTCTGGCAGTAGGCCTCGAGTACGGGATCAAACCCTAGATATAAATCAGAAATATGTTACTTAATATTCAAAACTATTTTTGGATATCCTAGGGTTGATCTAGGCTCCCTGGGTTGATTCGGTGTTCAGTTGGTCATTACTTGGAATTCTCTGGGCCTTGCACTGGGCCTTAGGCCTATGTCCCGGTGCATCATCCAGAGATTGTGGCCTAGGGGTAGAATGGTTATTTATCACAGTGATACATGTTTCTAGGTTATTAAAGCTTCACAGTACAGTCCCCAACTTGGCAGTGCTGCGGGACCATCACAGACAGGGTTTCCAAGCCCTATGGGGCCCACTTTGGGTACCCAAGGTATTCATGTTTATGTACAGATGTGGAGAGGGGTATTTTGGTCATTTACCACCTTCCCACACTGATTTGTGGCCAACGGGTGAAGATCCCCAAGTCAGATCAGCAATCCAGCAAAATTTCATTCACTGGGCGATGTCTCTGGGTGATGTCTGCATTGCCCAGTGCATCGCCCAAAGATTGCAAAACTGGGAACAGGCTAAGATTCTAAGGTTGCTGGCTATGGGTAGTGGCCACATCATTCCCTCATGCATGTTAGGTCATCATGGACCCCCATGGGTGTTCTTTACACTGGTCCTTGTGGATTTTCACCTGGGCCCACCACTTGGCTGCCAGGAGCTGCCCAGACAGCCCAGTGAATAGTAACCCAGCATATCTTCAGTTGCAAATCAAGGTTTTGGCTGCAAGGTTGGTTTCATGTGTAAAACCGCAATCTAAGGCTGTTACAACTCAGGGCTAGGTTGTATGCAGTCAGGGCACACAGATCTGAGCCCAAACTGCCTGTTCTTGGTGTAACAAGGCAGTGCAGCCTGGCACAGCCCAGGTTTCGGTCTCAGGTGAAGAATAGATATGAATATCACCATAAAATGCTCAGATCCTTCATGTATCATGTTTGCATGTTGGATCTGAGATGGTCCATGGCAGCCCCCAACTGTTTTGGGCTGCCAAAGGGTAGAATGACTTCAAAAACACAAAAATCCATGCAGAAGAATCAGTTGCAACATCACAGCAGTGGTATATGTTCATATTTATACTTGAACCAAGCTGGGAATGGACGCAGATGCAAGGTGAGACCTCTTCCTCCTTCTCCTTCTCTTTCCTTCTTCTCCTTCTCTTTTCTCTCTTTTCTTTCTTCTCCTTCTCTCCACGGTTTCAATAGTGCCAAGAGCTCTAAATGAGCCTAAGGCACCCTATTTATAGCCCATCCCTTAACTAGGTCCTGTTTGGATGCCAAGGCCTCTTTTGGAAATGCATTTTTAACCTGATTCTTGGCCATTCTGGGAACTCAGGTGGGGTCCACAGTGATCCAAGGGTATGAGGTGGTCCCTCAGACTCCCCTAAACCTATGGAGGGTGCCCATGTCAAATATGGGTGGTCCCCATAGATCAAATCATTGAAAAACTGCATTTTTCCACTTTGGGCAATGTCTCTGGGTGATGTCTGCATCGCCCAGAGATTTCAGCAAGGCTGTATCTCGGTGGGCTTGCACAAGGGTTTGACCCAGGGTCAGGGCCTTGCACCCACATGCCACTCAAGGTCTTTTACACCTATTTACAGGGGTGTGACCCACATTCATGGAGAGGAGAGAGAATACCTGGAGTCCAAGCAGTACATTATGCTGTGGGCCATGCAACTACAGGGATCTGCAATCCATCTTCTGACAGGTATGTAGGAGGACATCCTCGAGGGGTTCTCCATTAAATTCAATCACTGGGGTGGCACTCTTTAGCGTGCTTGGATGCCATGTCAGGGGTTCCTGTCCTTAATTCAAAATTCCAGCCAGTCAGGGGCAGGGTTTGACACCATTGATGCGGATGATCGGGCGGGCTGGTACCCATCTAGGACGATGTTGAGAGATACTACGCGCCGCATTTGCTATGCCATCTGGGGGCATTCGCAGGCGGTAAGCACATTTACCATATCTTTTTTGTTGATTAATGCCATCGTAGGATTTATTTATTAATTACTATCAAGATCCCCCAGGGCTCGTAAACCGAGACAAAGCCCTAATATTGTAATTTAGGCATTTCAAGGCACATAAACCGATGCGAAACCAACTCATGCATTTTTAAGCTCGTGAAAGTAGGCAAAGCCATATGATTCCAAACTGGGCATCTTTCGGCTTGTAAATTGAGGTAAAGCCATTGGAAACCAAACCGGTGAGACAGCATTCCGACCGAATGCGTAACACTTAGACGGCATCGTGACCAAATGGCATTGTGACACCCCCCCCCCCTTTTTTTTTTTTTCACAGCGTCGTGTGGGTACCAAGGCACCGTGGAGGGTCCTCCACGGGGCCGTGGCTTTGGCCATTCTTGTCTATATATAGGTGGGGTCCCCCCTTTACATCTCTTACCTGGTTTTGTTCCCAAAATCTACCCTTTTTTTTGTATTTTGTTTATTTTAATACTTTGACGGAGATGGCCTTCTGTCGACGTCCTCGTTAGTCTTCACACGGTCCGCTTTTGGGCACTACTGATGAGGATGATCGGGCGGGCTGGTACCCATCTGGGACGACGCTAAGAGATACTGCATGCCACATTTGTCGTGCCATCTGGGGGGGGCATTCATTGGCGGTAAGCACACTTACCTTTTCTTTTCTTTTGATTAATGCCATCGTAGGATTTATTTATTAATTACTGTCACGATCCCCCAAGGCTCGTGAACCGAGATAAAGCCCTAATATCGTAATTTAGGCATTTCTAGGCACATAAACCGATGCAAAACCAACTTAGGCATTTTTAAGCCCGCCAAAGTAGGCAAAGTCGTATGATACCAAACCGAGTATCTTTTGGTGCGCAAAATCGAGGTAAATCCATCAAATACCAAACTGGGTATCTTTTGGCATGTAAATCAAAGAGAAATCAACAGATACCAATTCGGGTATCTTTTGGCACATAAATCGAGGTAAAACTATTGGATACCAAACCGGATATCTTTTTTTGGCCCATAAATCGAGGCAAAACCCTAAAACCCTAAAACACCAACTTAGACACTTTAGGCACATAAGTCGTGGTAAAGTCGTTGGATACCAAATCGAATATCTATTGGCATACAAATCGAGGCAAAGTCATCAGCTACCAAACCGGGTATATTTTGGCATGCAAATCGAGGTAAAGCCGTCGGATGCCAAATTGGGCATCTTTTGGCATGTAAGTCGAGTTAAAGCCGTCAAAGACTAAACTGGGTATCTTTCGGCATGCAAATCAAGGCAAAATCATAAAATACCGACTTAAGCATTTTTAGGCACTCCAATCAAGACTGAACCGTCAGACACCAAACCGGACATCTTTTGGCATGTAAATTGAGGTAAAACCCTAAAATAACAACTCAGGCATTTTAGGCAAGCAAATCAAGACAAAGCTGTCAGATAGGAAACTAAGCATCTTTTGGGGTGCAAATCGAGGCAAAACCCTAAAACACCAACTTAGGCATTTTAGGCACACAAATCTAGACAAAGCCATCAGATATCAAACTAGATACCTTTTGGCACATAAATCGAGGCAAAGCCATCAGATACCAAATCAGGTATCTTTTGGCATGCAAATCGAGGTAAAGTAGTCGGATGCCAAATCGGGTATCTTTTGGCATGTAAAATGAGATAAAGACACCAGATACCGGGCATCTTTCAGTGAGTAAATCGAGGCAAAATCTTAAAACATCGACTAGGGCATTTTTAGGCACGTAAATCAAGACAAAGTCGTCAAATAGCATACCAGGTATCTTTCGGTGCACCAATTGAGGTGAAATCCTAAAACACCAACTTAGGCATTTTAGGCACGCAAATCAAGACAAAGCCGTCAGATACCAAATCGGGCATCTTTCGATGCACAAATCAAGGCAAAACTCTAAAACACCAACTTAGGTATTTTAGACACAAAAAACCAAGGTAAAGTGGTCGGCTACCAAACCGAATATCTTTTGGCGCACAAATCAAGGTGAAACCCTAAAATACCGACTTAGGCATTTTTAGGCACGTAAAACGATACAAAGTCGTCAGATACCAAATCGATAATCTTTTGATGCGTAAATTGAGGTGAAGCCATCAGATACCAAACCAGATATCTTTTGGCGTACAAATCGAGGCAAGGCCATCAGATACCTAATCAGATATCTTTTGGTGCATAAATCATGATAAAGCTATGGGAAACCAAACCGGGTATCTTTGGCGCATAAATCGAGGCAAAACTTTAAAATACTGACTAAGGCATTTTTAGATATGCAAATTTAGACAAAGTCGTCAGATACCAACCCGGTTATCTTTCGGCATGCAAATCAAGGTGAAGCTATTAGATACCAAACCGAATATCTTTTGGCACCCTAATCGAGGCAAAATCCTAAAATACTGACTTAGGCATTTTAAAGCATGTAAATCGAGACAAATCTGTTAGATTTCAAAGTGCTCATCTTTTAGTGCGCAAATCCAGGCCAAGCCATTAGATAATAAATCGAATATCTTTTAGCGCACAAGTCGAGGTGAAACCCTAAAACACCAACTTTGGCATTTCTAAGCACGCAAATTGAGATAAATCAATAAAATCTTTTACTCAGTCATGTTTAGACTTATATTCTTTTGTTTGTTGTTTTTTTTTATTTATTTATTGAAATCTAATCAAAATTTTCTTTCTTATGTCTTTGCAGAGTAAGACCATTTCGATGTCGAAGAAGTATTGCGACACGGAGAGAGTGCGAGAGTGGTACAGAGAGCTCTGCTCGGAGGTACTATCTCGGGTGAGGCGGACCGAATTGGGGTATATCACTGCCTGCCTCATCCGAGAGCTAGATAGCTTGACAGTTCGGGCTCTAATGGAGAGGTGGTGGCCGAGCATCCATACCTTCCATCTTCTACTAGGAGTGGTGACCATCACACCTCTCGACTTTTATATGATCACGGGGCTTCCTTTTGGAGGGATGACTGTGGCGTTGCCCCCGGCGAACCAGGAGGACTGCATTGATTACTGGAGGAGTATGATAGGGATACACATCAAGTATAGGGGTCTTCTTACCGCCGTTATAAGGCAGTTTTGGACGGAGAAGGGGGAGACAGACCAGTCATAACGATGAGACGGCATCGCGACCGAATGCATAACGATAAGATGGCATCACGACCGAATGCTTAATGATGAGATGGCATCGCGACCAAATGTGTAACGGGATCGTGATCGAATGGGTAATGATGAGACAACATCGTGACCGAATGCATAACGATGAGATGGCATAGCGATCGAATGTGTAACGATGAGTTAGCATCGGAACCGAATGCATAACCATGAGATGGCATCACGATCGAATGTGTAACAGCATCGCGATGGAATGCGAAATGAAGACATGGCATCGCGACCGAATGTGTAATGGCAATGCGATCAAATGCGTAACGATGAGATGGCATCATGATTGAATGCGTAACGATGAGACGGCATCGCAACTGAATGCTTAATGATCAGATGACATCGCGACAGAATGCGTAACGTTGAGACGGTGTCGCGACTGAATGCGTAACGATGAGACTGCATCACGACCGAATGTGTAACGATGAGACGGCATTGCGACTGAATGCGTAACAATTAGACGGCATCGCGACTAAATGCTTAACAATGAGGAGGCATCCCAGTCGAATGCGTAACGATGAGACGGCTTCGCGACCTAATGCATAATGATGAGACGGCATCGTGACCGAATGCGTAACGATGAGACGGCATCACGACCTAATGCGTAACGATGAGACGGCATCGCGGTCGAATGCATAACAATGAGATGGCATCGCGATCGAATGCGTAACAATGAGATGGCATCATGACCGAATGCTTAACGATGAGGTGGCATCGCGACTGAATGTGTAACACTGAGACGGCATTCTGACCGAATGCGTAACAATGAGACGGCATCGCGACCAAATGGCATTGTGACACCCCCCCTTTTTTTTTTTTTTTTTCAAAGCGTCGTGTGGGTACCACGGCACCGTGGAGGGTCCTCCACGGGGCCGTGGCTTTGGCCATTCTTGTCTATATATAGGTGGGGTCCCCCCTTTACATCTCTTACCTAGTTTTGTTCCCGAAATCTGCCCTTTTTTTTGTATTTTGTTTATTTTAATACTTTGATGGAGATGGCCTTCCGTCGACATCCTCGTCAGTCTTCACACGGTCCGCTTTTGGGCACGACTGATGCGGATGATCGGGCAGGCTGGTACCCATCTGGGACGACGCTGAGAGATACTGCACGCCACATTTGTCGTGCCATCTGGGGGCATTCGCAGGTGGTAAGCACACTTACCTTTTCTTTTCTTTGGATTAATGCCATCGTAGGATTTATTTATTAATTACTACCACGATGCCCCAAGGCTCGTAAACCGAGACAAATCCCTAATACCGTAATTTAGGCATTTCTAGGCACATAAACCGATGCAAAACCAACTTAGGCATTTTTTAGCCCGCCAAAGTAGGCAAAGTCGTATGATACCAAACCGGGTATCTTTCGGTGCATAAATTGAGGTAAATCCATCGAATACCAAATTAGGTATCTTTTGGCTCGCAAATCAAAGCAAAATCATTAAATACCAATTAGGGTATCTTTTGGCGCACAAATCGAGGTTAAACTATCGAATACTAAACCGGATATCTTTTTTTGGCACACAAATCGAGGTAAAACCCTAAAACACCAACTTAGACACTTTAGGCACATAAGTCAAGGTAAAGATGTCAGATACCAAATCGAATATCTATTGGCATACAAATCGAGCCAAAGTCATCAGATACCAAACCGGGTATATTTTGGCATGCAAATCGATGTAAAGCCGTCGGATGCCAAATCGGGCATCTTTTGGCATGCAAGTCGAGGTAAAGCCATCAAAGACTAAACTTGGTATCTATCAGCATGCAAATCTAGGCAAAATCATAAAATACCGACTTAAGCATTTTTAGGCACTCCAATCAAGACTGAACCGTCAGACACCAAATCGGACATCTTTCGATGCGTAAATCGAGGTAAAATCCTAAAATACCAACTTAGGCATTTTAGGCATGCAAATCAAGACAAAGCCGTCAGATAGCAAACTGGGCATCTTTTAGGGTGCAAATCGAGGCAAAACCCTAAAACACCAACTTAGGCATTTTAGGCACACAAATCTAGACAAAGCCATCAGATATCAAGCCAGATACCTTTTGGCATGTAAATCGAGGCAAAGCCATCAGATACCAAATCAGGTATCTTTTGGCAAGCAAATTGAGGTAAAGTAGTCGGATGCCAAATCGGGTATCTTTTGGCGCGTAAAATGAGATAAAGACACCAGATATCGGGCATCTTTCGGTGAGTAAATCAAGGCAAAATCTTAAAACATCAACTTGGGTATTTTTAGGCACGTAAATTAAGATAAAGTCGTCAGATAGCAAACCAAGCATCTTTTGGTGCACCAATCGAGGTGAAATCCTAAAACACTAACTTAGGCATTTTAGGCACGCAAATCAAGATAAAGCCATCAAATACCAAACCGAGCATCTTTCGATGCACAAATCAAGGCAAAACTCTAAAACACCAACTTAGGTATTTTAGACACAAAAAACCAAGGCAAAGTGGTCAGCTACCAAACCGGATATCTTTTGGCACACAAATCGAGGTGAAACCCTAAAATACTGACTTAGGCATTTTTAGGCACGTAAAACAAGATAAAGTCGTCAGATACCAAACCGATTATCTTTCGGTGCGTAAATCTAGGCGAAGCCATCAGATACAAAACCAGATATCTTTTGGCATACAAACCGAGGTGAGGCCATCAAATACCTAATCAGATATCTTTTGGTGCGCAAATCGTGATAAAGCTGTGGGAAACCAAATCGGGTATCTTTGGCGCATAATTCAAGGCAAAACTCTAAAATATTGACTAAGGCATTTTTAGATATGCAAATTAAAACAAAGCCATCAGATACCAACCCGATTATCTTTCGGCGTGCAAATCAAGGCGAAGCTATTACATACCAGACCGGATATCTTTTGGCACACTAATTGAGGTAAAATCCTAAAATACCAACTTGGGCATTTTAAAGCACATAAATCGAGATAAATCTGTCAGATATCAAAGTACTCATCTTTTAGTGCACAAATCGAGGTAAAGCTATTAGATACTAAATCGGATATCTTTTGGCGCATAAGTCGAGGTGAAACCCTAAAAAACTGACTTTAGCATTTCTAGGCACGTAAATTGAGACAAATCAATAAAATCTCTTACTCAGTCATGTTTAGACTTATATTCTTGTGTTTGTTGTATTTTTCTCTTTTTTTTTATTTATTGGAATCTAATCAAAATTTTCTTTCTTATGTCTTTGTAGGGTAAGACCATTCCGATGCCAAAGAAGTATTGCAGCACGGAGAGGCACAGAGAGAGTGTGAGAGTGGTACAGAGAGCTCTGCCCGGAGATGCTATCCGGGGTGAGACAGCTTGGATTGAGGTATATCGCTGCCTACCCCGTCCGAGAGCTAGATAGCCTGACAGTTCGGGCTCAAGTGGAGAGGTGGTGGCCGAGCATCCATACCTTCCATCTTCCACTAGGAGAGGTGACCATCACACCTCTCAACTTTTATATGATCACGGGGCTTCCTTTTGGAGGGATGTCTGTGGCATGGACCCCGACGGACCAGGAGGACCACATTAATTACTAGTGGAGTATAACAGGGATGCACGTAACACATAGGGGTCTTCCTACCGCTGTTTTGAGGCAGTTCTGGACCGAGAAGGGAGTGACAAACCAATCGTAACGATGAGTCGGCATCGTGATCGAATGCGTAACGATGAGACAGCATCGCGATCGAATGCGTAACAGTGAGACGGCATCGCGACCGAATGCGTAACAATGAGATGGCATCGTGACCGAATGTGTAACGATGAGACAGCATCACGAACGAATGCTTAACGAGGAGATGGCATCACGACCGAATGTGTAATAGCACCGTGACCGAATGCGTAACGATGAGACGGCATCGTGATCGAATGCGTAACGAAGAGATGGCATCGCGACCGAATGTGTAACGACATTATGACCAAATGCGTAACGATGAGACGGCATCGCGACCGAATGCGTAACAATGAGATGGCATCGTGACCAAATGTGTAACGACGAGACAGCATCACGAACGAATGCTTAACGAGGAGATGGCATCACGACCGAATGTGTAATAGCATCGTGACCGAATGCGTAACGATGAGACGACATCGCGATCGAATGCGTAACGACGAGATGGCATCGCGACCGAATGTGTAACGACATTATGACCAAATGCGTAACGATGAGACGGCATCGCGACCAAATGCGTAACGATGAGATAGCATCGTGACCGAATGCATAACGATGAGATGGCATCGTGACCAAACGTGTAACGATGAGACAGCATCGGACCAAATGCGTAACCATGAGATGGCATCACAACTGAATGTGTAACAGCATCGCGATCGAATACGAAACAAAGAGATGGCATCGCGACTGAATGTGTAACGACATCGCAATCGAATGCGTAACGATGAGACGGCATCGCGACCAAATGTGTAACGATGAGATGGCATCGCGACCGAAAGTGTAACGATGAGATGACATCGCGACCGAATGAGTAACGATGTGACGGCATTGGAACCGAATGCATAACGATCAAATGGCGTTGTGACCGAATGCGTAACGATGAGGCATCGCGATCGAATGCGTAACGATGAGACTGCATCGCGACCGAATGAGTAACAATGAGACAGTATCGTGATCGAATGCTTAATGATGAGACGGCATCACGGTCGAATGCGTAATGATGAGACGGCATCGCGATCGAATGCGTAACGATGAGATGGCATCGCGATGGAATGCATAACTGTGAGACATCATGGTAACCGACTACGTAATGATGAGACGGCATCGCGACCGAATGCGTAACGATGAGATGGCATCGCGACCGAATGCGTAACGTTGAGATGGCATCAAGACCGAATGCATAATGATGAGATGGCATTGCGACCAATTGTGTAACGATGAGATGGCATTCCGACCGAATGCGTAACAATGAGACGGCATCGGGATCGAATGGCATCGTGGCATCCCCCCCCCCCCCTTTTTTTATTTTTTTCACCGTGTTGTGTGGGTACCATGGCATCGTGGAGGGTCCTCTACGGGGCCGTGGGTTTTGCCATTCTTGTCTATAGATAGGTGGGGTCCCCCCTTTACATCTCTTACCTGGTTTTGTTCCCAAACTCTGCCCTTTTTTGTATTTTGTTTTTTTTAATACTTTGAGTGAGATGGCCTTCCGTAGACGTCCTCGTTTGTCTTCACACGGTCCTCTTTAGGGCACGACTGTTGCGGATGATCGGGCATGCTGTACCCATCTGGGACGACGTTGAGAGATACTGCGTGCCACATTTGTTGTGCCATCTGGGGGCATTAGCAGGCGGTAAACACACTTACCTTATATTTTCTGTTGATTAATGCCATCGTAGGATTTATTTGTTAATTACCGTAATGATCCCCTATGGCTCGTAAATCAAGACAAAGCCCTAATATCATAATTTAGGCATTTCTAGGCACATAAACCGATGTGAAACCAACTTAGGCATTATTAAGCCCATAAAAGTTGGCAAAGTAATATGATACAAAATCGGGCATCTTTTAGTGCGCAAATCGAGGTAAAGCCATCAGATACAAAATCGAGAATCTTCTGGCGCACAAATCAAGGCAAAATCATCAGATACCAATTCGGGTATCTTTTGGCGCATAAATCGAGGTAAAACTATCGGATATCAAACCGAGTATCTTTTTGGCACACAAATAGAGGCAAAACCCTAAAACACCAACTTTGGCACTTTAGGCACGTAAGTTGAGGTAAAGCCGTCGGTTACCAAATGAATATCTATTGGCACGTAAATGAAGGCAAAATCATCAGATACCAAATCAGGTATATTTTGGCGCACAAATTGAGGTAAAGCTATCGGATGTGAAATCGGGCATCTTTTGGCATGAAAGTCGAGGTAAAGCCGTCGAATACCAAACTAGGTATCTTACGGTGTGCAAATCAAGGCAAAACCATAAAATACCAACTTAAGCATTTTTAGCCACGTAAATCAATATAGAGCTGTCAGACACCAAACCGAACATCTTTTGGCATGCAAATCGAGGCAAAACCCTAAAACACCAACTTAGGCATTTTAGACACGTAAATCAAGACAAAGCTGTCATTTACCAAACCAGGCATCTTTTGGGGTGCAAATTGAGGCAAAACCCTAAAACACCAACTTAGGCATTTTAGGCACGCAAATCAAGACAAAGCCATCGGATACCAAACCAGATACCTTTTGGCATGTAAATCGAGGCGAAGTCATAAGATACCAAATTAGGTATCTTTTGGCATGCAAATCGAGGTAAAGTGGTCGGATGCCAAATTGGGTATCTTTTGGTACGTAAAACGAGATAAAGACACCAGATACTGGGCATCTTTTGATGGGTAAATCGAGGAAAAATCTTAAAACACCGACTTGGGCATTTTTTTAGCACGTAAATCAAGGCAAAGCTGTCAAATATCAAACCGGGCATCTTTCGATGCACACATCAAGATAAAGCTGTGGGATACCAAACCGGGAATCTTCGATGCACAAATCGAGGTAAAACTCTAAAATACCGACTAAGGCATTTTTAGGTACGCAAATTAAGACAAAGCCGTCAAATACCAACCCAATTATCTTTCGGCGTACAAATCAAGGTGAAGCTATTAGATACCAGACAGGATATCCTTTGGCACATAAATCAAGGCAAAACCCTCAAATATCGGCTTAGGCATTTATAGGCACTAAAATTGAGACAAAGTCGTCAAATATCAAATTTGTCATCTTTTAGTACGCAAATCGAGGCAAAGCCATTAGATACCAAACCGGATATTTTTGGCATGCAAGTTGAGGTGAAACCCTAAAACATCGACTTTGGCATTTCTAGGCACGTAAATTGAGACAAATCTCTAAAGTCTCTTACTCAATCATGTTTAGAGTTATATTCTTGTGTTTGTTGTTGTTTTCACTTTTTTATTTATTTATTGGAATCTAATCAAAGTTTTCTTTCTTATGTCTTTGTAGGGTAAGACCATTCCGATGCCGAAGAAGTATTGCGGCATGGAGAGGCACGGAGAAAGTACGAGAGTGGTACAGAGAGCTCTACACGGAGGTATTATCCTGGGTGAGACGGACCAGATTGGGGTATATCGCTGCCTTCCTTGTCCAAAGGCTAGATAGCCTGACAGTTCGGGCTCTAGTGGAGAGGTGGTGGCCGAGCACCCATACCTTCCATCTTCCACTAGGAGAGGTGACCATCACACCTCTCGACTTTTATATGATCAAGGGGCTTCCTTTTGGAGGAATATCTATGGCGTTGACCCCGGCGGACTAGAAGAACAGCATTGATTACTGGTGGAGTATGACAAGGATGTGCAACACGCATAGAGGTCTTCCTACCGCTGTTATGAGGCAGTTCTGGATGGAGAAGGGGGTGACAGACTAGTCGTAACAATGAGACAGCATCGTGACCAAATGCATAATGATGAGACGGCATCACGACCGAATGTGTAACGATGAGACAATATCGCGACCTAATGCGTAACAATGAGATGGCATCACGACTGAATGCGTAATGATGAGATGGCATCGCGACCTAATGCGTAACAATGAGATGGCATCACGACTGAATGCATAACGATGAGATGGCATCGCCACCGAAGGTGTAACGATGAGACGGCATCACGACCGAATGCTTAACGATGAGATGGCATCACGACTGAATGTGTAACGGAATCGCGACCGAATGCATAATGATGAGACGGTAACGTGACCGAATGCATAACGATGAGACGGCATCGTGATCGAATGCATAACGATGAGGCAGCATCGCGACCCACTACGTAACGATGAGACAACATCATGACCGAATGCATAACCATGAGATGGCATCGTAACCGAATGTGTAATGGTATCGTGATCGAACGCGTAACAATGATACAGTATCATGACCAAATGCGTAACGATGAGATGGCATCGCAACCGAATGTGTAACGATGAGACGACATCGCAATCAAATGTATAACGATGAGATAGCATCTCGACCGAATGTGTAACGGCATCACGACCGAATGCGTAACGATGAGACTGCATTTCTACCCAATGTGTAAGGATGAGGCGGCATCGCGACCTAATGTGTGGCAATGAGATGGCATCGCGACCGAATGCAAAACGAAGAGATGGCATCACGACTGAATGTATAACGGCATCGCGATTGAATGCGTAACAATGAGACGACATCGCGATCGAATACATAACGAGGAGATGGCATCGCGACCGAATGCGTAACGATGAGATAGCATCGCGACCGAATGTGAAAAGATGAGACGGCATTGCGACCGAATGCGTAATGATAAGATGGCATTGCAACCGAATGCGTAACGATGAGACGACATCGCGATCGAATGCGTAAAGATGAGACGGCATCGGGACAGAATGTGTAATGATGAGACGGCATCGTGGTTGAATGCGTAACGATGAGACGACATCTCATTCGAATGCATAACGATGAGATGGCATCACGACCGAATGTGTAACTGTGAGACGGCATTGCAACCGAATGCGTAATGATGAGACGGCATCGCGACCGAATGCGTAACTGTGAGACGACATCGCGACCGAATGCGTGATGATGAGATGGCATTGTGACCGAATGCGTAACGATGAGACGGCATCGCGATCGAATGCGTAACGATGAGACGACATCGCGACCGAATGCGTAACGATGAGATGGCATTGCGACCGAATGTGTAATGATGAGACGACATTCAGACCGAAAGTGTAACAATGAGACGGCATCGCGATTAAATGGCATCGTGACACCCCTGCTTTTTTTTTTTTTTTTTCATAGCGCCATGTAGGTACCACGGCATCATGGAGGGTCCTCCACGGGGCCGTGGGTTTTGCCATTCTTGTCTATATATAGGTGGGGTCCCCCCTTTACATCTCTTACCTGGTTTTGTTCCCAAATGCTGCCCTTTTTTGAATTTTGTTTTTTTTTAATACATTGTGAGATTGCCTTCCGTAGACGTCTTTGTCACTCTTCACACGGTCCTCTTTTGGGGACGACTGTTCCGGATGATCGGGCATGTTGGTACCCATCTGGGATGACGTTGAGAGATACTGCGTGCCACATTTGCTGTGCCATCTGGGGGCATTCGTAGGCGGTAAGCACACTTACCTTATCTTTTCTTTTGATTAATGACATTGTAGGATTTATTTCTGAATTACTGTCATGATCCCCCAAGGCTCGTAAACCGAGACAAAGCCCTCCTATAGTAATTTAGGCATTTATAGGCACATAAACCGATGCAAAACCAACTTAGGCATTTTTTAGCCCACGAAAGTTGGCAAAGCCGTATGATACCAACATAGGCATCTTTTGGTGCACAAACCGAGGTAATGCCATCAGATATAAAATCGGGAATCTTTTGGCCCACAAATCAAGGCAAAATCATCAGATACCAATTTGGGTATCTTTTGGCACACAAATCAAGGTAAAATTTTAGGATACCAAACTGAATATCTTTTTGGCACACAAATCTAGGCAAACCCTAAAACACCAACTTTGGCACTTTAGGCATGTAGCAAGATACAACGATATCTAGGTAAAGCCATAATACCAAGGATATTTTGGATGCCAAATCAGGCACCTTTTGGGACGAAAGTCAAGGTAAAGCCATCAAATACCAAACTGGGTATCTTTCTGCGTGCAAATCAAGGCAAAACCATAAAATATGGACTTAAGCATTTTTAGGCATGCAAATCAAGACAGAGCTATTAGACACCAAACCGAACATCTTTTGGCATGCAAATCGTGGCAAAACCCTAAAACACCAACTTAGGCATTTTAGGCACGTAAATCAAGACAAAGCTATCATTTACCAAATTGGGCATCTTTGGGGTTCAAATCGTGGTGAGGCCATCAGATACCAAATCGGATATCTTTTGGTGCGTAAATCGAGATAAAGCTGTGGGATACCAAACTGGATATCTTTGTTGCACAAATCGAGGCAAAACTCTAAAACACTGACTTAAGCATTTTTAGGTACGTAAATCAAGACAAAGCCGTCAGATACCAACCCGGTTATCTTTTGGTGTGCAAATCAAGGCGAAGTCATTAGATACCAGACCAAATATCTTTTGGCATGCAAATCAAGGGGAAACCTTAAAATACCGACTTAGGCATTTCTAGGCACGTAAATCGAGACAAAGTCGTCAGACCCCAAACTGGTCATCTTTCAATGCTCAAATCGAGACGAAGCCATTAGATACCAAATCAGATATCTTTTAGTGCGTAAGTCGTGGTAAAACTCTAAAACACTGACTTAGGCATTTCTAGGCACGCAAATTATTATCTCAAATCTCTGACACAATCACTTTTAGACTTATATTCTTGTGCTTGTTGTTTTTTTCTCTTTTTAATCAAAGTTTTCTTTCTTATGACTTTGCTGGGTAGGACCATTCCAATGCGAAAGAAGTATTGTGGCACGGAGAGGCATGGAGAGAGTGGGAGAGTGGTACAGAGAGCTCTGCCCAGAGGTACTATCCCGGGTGAGATGGACCGGTTTGGGGTATATCGTTGCCTGCCCCCTCCGAGAGCTCGATAGCCTAACAGTTCGGGCTCTAGGGGAGTGGTGGTGGCCGAGCACCCATACCTTCCATCTTCCACGAGGAGAGGTGACCATCACACCTCTCGACTTTTATATAATCACGGGGCTTCCTTTTGGAGGGATGTCAATGCCGTTGACCCCGGCGAACCAGGAGGACCGCATTGACTACTTGAGAAGTATGACAGGGATGCGCGTCACACATAGGGGTCTCCCTACCGCCATTATGAGGCAGTTCTGGACGGAGAAGGGGATGACAGAACAGTTGTAACGATAAGACGGCATCACGATTGAATGCGTAACCATGAGACGACATCGTGACCTAATGCGTAACGATGAGACGGCATCGCGACCGAATGCATAACGATGAGATGGCATCGCGACTGAATGTGTAACGATGAGACGACATCACGACCGAATGCTTAACGATGAGATGGCATCGCGATCAAATGTGTAACATCATCGCGATCGAATGCGTAACAATGAGACAGCATCGCTTCCGAATGTGTAACTATGCAACGGCATCGCGATCGAATGTGTCACGATGAGATGGCATTGCGACTGAATGCGTAACAATGAGACGGCATCATGATTGAATGTGTAGCGAGGAGACGGCATCGCGACCGAATGCGTAACTATGACACGGCATCGTGACCGAATGCGTAACGTTGAAACGGCATCATGACCGAATGCGTAACAATGATATGGCATTGCGACCGAATGCGTAACGATGAGATGGCATTGCGACCGAATGTGTAACGATGAGACGGCATTCCGACCGAATGCGTAACGATGAGACGGCATCGCTACCGAATGGCATCGTGACGTGACATCCCCCTTTTTTTTTTTTTTTTTCACAGCGATGTATGGGTACCACTGCACCATGGAGGATCCTCTACGAGGCTGTGGCTTTGGCCATTCTTGTCTATATATAGGTGGGGTCCCCCCTTTACATCTCTTACCTGGTTTTGTTCCCGAACTCTGCCCTTTTTTTGTATTTTGTTTTTTTTAATACTTTGAGTGAGATGGCCTTCCGTAGACGTCCTCGTCAGTCTTCACATGGTCCTCTTTCGGGCACGACTAATGCGGATGATCGAGCGGGCTGGTACCCATCTGGGATGACATTGAGAGATACTGCGTGCCACATTTGCTGTGCCATCTGGGGGCATTCGTAAATGGTAAGCACACTTACCTTATCTTTTCTATTGATTAATGCCATCGTAGGATTTATTTATTAATTACTATCATGATTCTCTAAGGCTCGTAAATTGAGACAAAGCTCTAATATCTTAATTTAGGCATTTTTAGACACATAAACCAATGCTAAAACCAACTTAGGCATTTTTAATCCCGCGAAAGTAGGCAAAGGAGTATGATACCAAACCGGGCATCTTTTGGGGCGTAAACCGAGGTAAAGCCATCGAATACCAAATCGGGAATCTTTTGGCACACAAATCAAGGCAAAATCATTAGATACCAATTTGGGTATCTTTTGGCACACAAATTGAGGTAAAACTATCGGATATCAAATCGGGTATCTTGTTTTAGCACACAAATCGAGGCAAAACCCTAAAACACCAACTTAGGCACTTTAGGCACGTAAGTCGAGGTAAAGCCATCGATTACCAAATTGGATATCTATTGGCATGCTAATCGAGGCAAAGTCATCATATACCAAACCGGGTATCTTTTGGTGCGCAAACCGAGGTAAAGCCATTAGATGCCAAATCAGGCATCTTTTGGCACATAAGTCGAGGTAAAGCCGTCGAATACCAAACTGGAAATCTTTTGGCATGCGAATCAAGGCAAAACCATAAAATACAGACTTAAGCATTTTTAGGCATGCAAATCAAGACAGAGCAGTCGGACACCAAACTGGGCATCTTTCGGCGTACAAATCGAGGTAGAACCCTAAAACACTAGCTTAGGCATTTTAGGCACGTAAATCAAGACAAAGTCGTCAAATACCAAATCGGGCATCTTTTAGTGTGCAAATCGAGGCAAAAACCATCAGATACCAAATAAGGTATCTTTTGGCATGCAAATCGAGGTAAAGTGGTCGGATGTCAAACCGGTTATCTTTTGGCTCGTAAATAGAGATAAAGTCGCCAGATACCAAATCGGGCATCTTTCGGTGAGCAAATCGAGGCAAAATCTTAAAACACCGACTTGGGCATTTTTAGGCACGTAAATCAAGACAAAGTCATCAAATAGCAAACCAGGTATCTTTTGACACACAAATCGAGATGAAATCTTAAAACACCAACTTAGGCATTTTAGGCACGTAAATCAAGACAAACCACCAGGTACCAAACCGGCATCTTTTAGCTCATAAATCGAGGCAAAACTCTAAAACACCAACTTAGGTATTTTAGGCACACAAAACAAGGTAAAGCGGTCGGCTACCAAACCAAATATCTTTTGGCATGCAAATCGAGGTGAAACCCTAAAATACCAACTTAGGCATTTTTAGGCATGTAAAACGAGGCAAAGCCGTTGGATACCATACCGGTTATCTTTCGGTGCATAAACTGAGGCGAAGCCATCAGATATCTTTTGGCCCATAAATCGAGGCAAGGCCATCAGATACCAAATCAGATATCTTTTGGTATGTAAATCAAGATAAAGCTGTGGGATACCAAATCGGATATCTTTGGCGCATAAATTGAGGCAATACTATAAAATACCGACTTAGGCATTTTTAGGTACGCAAATCAAGACAAAGTTGTCAGATACTAACCCAGTTATCTTTTGACGTGCAAATCAAGGCGAAGCTATTAGATACCAGACCGAATATCTTTTGGCATGTAAATCGAGGGGAAACCCTAAAATATTGACTTAGGCATTTCTAGGTACGTAAATCGAGACAAAGCCATCAGATACTAAACTGGTCATCTTTTAGTACGCAAATCAAGGCAAAGCCATTAGATACCAAATCGGATATCTTTTGGCGCACAAGTGTGTTAGGGACATGCAAATGGCCCTATACACTCCAAGTCATCTCCATGATGACATAGATGTTTTGATGATAACAAATAAGATCACCCTTGGACTAATGCTTGTGTTTAAGTTATTTAGATTTGAAGCATAGCACCAAGTAAGGGGGAGCGTATACAAATGCATATACACAGGAAGAACATACACAGGAAGAATATCTCAAAGACATGGAAGTCAAACCTTGAAGACTAAAGGCTTCAAGCATTTTTTAAGATTGAAGATTTAAAGACTTTGTAATTAAATTTGTGTAATAGTTAAAGTCACAATTGATGTAATGCCCACATGCACGCATACATCCATTTAGAATGTCCTTAGGTGGTAATTTGACCCCTTAGACATTTGACTTTTTGGTGTTGGAACCCTCCCAAACCAACCCCTTATTAATACTGGACTATTTACACTACTGATGCCCAATCCGGCATACCAGATTCCCATCCAGCATACCGGATTAATGGGAATCTCATGAAAATGGTCACAGTGGCTCACCTAAGCAAGCTGGATAAGGATCCAGCATACCGGATCCTGCAGCCTGCACATTGCCCTGATCTGGCATATTGGATGTCTATCCTGAGTCTTATTTGACCGTTATTCCTCTGTTTAAAAAGGAAATTAGGTAATCCGGTATACCAGATTAGAATCCAGCATACCGGATTATATATGGCTTGTGGAGTCCGATCCTTACTTAGATTCCTAATTAATTCAAGCCTCTTAGTCTATAAATACCCACTTGTTTAAGGCTCTAATTACCACTACTAATCATAATCAAGAGCCTCCATAAACAAGTCAATCTCAAGTGAGAATTCAAGTACCAATCCAAGGCATTCAATCTCACTTAGCTCCCTTCATTCATACTTGCACTCAAGCTTCATAGTTTGATAGGTAGCAAAGCTTCACTAAGGTTGAGATAACTTTAATCTTAGTATTTATTTACATTTTATATGTTGTTTTGAGTCTTCTTGCTCGGAATCAAGAGTAGGATGAGTCCTCTTGCTCAATAATCAAGATTAGTTGTTGCTGAGTTCTCTTGCTCATTTCTCAAGAGTTGTACGAGCCCTCTTGCTCTTACTCAAGATTTGACATAGTAAAATTCTCTCTAAGGTGAGAGGAGTGGACGTAGGCACGCTTGGCCGAACCGCTATAAATCTCTTGTGTCATTTTATGGGGTGCTTATATGGGCCTCACCATTGCATTCCTTGTGAAAAATCACCCAAAATAGATCCAAATTTTATCCAATTTGGAGTTCGGGAGCCCAAGATATCTCAAGTTG
>NW_025317429.1:0-117754 GCF_018873765.1 Telopea speciosissima
AGGGAATCCATGTCACCTGCCCTATTTATATTGTGTTCTCATGCACTCAATTGTCTTCTTCTAAGGGTTCAATCTGCTTCTCAAATTTATGGCATTCGGGTTCGTAATAGGGTTCCCCCTATTTCTCAGGTATTATTTGTTGATGACAGTCTTATATTTTCTAAAGTTAACATTGATGAAATTCACCATTTGAAGGATATATTAACTACCCATTGTAGTGCATCTGTCCAATCAATTAATTTGATGAAGTCTTGCTTGACTTTTTCACCAAATACTCATCAAAAATTGAAGAGGTGGTTTTCTCGTGTCCTTAAGATCCCATATGGTTCTGGCCTAAAGAAATATTTGGGACTGTCTATAGACTTTGGTCTTTCAAAGCCTTCTCTTTTTAAGGATATTACTTCAAGGATCAAAGGGCGGATGTAAGGGTGGAAGTCAAAGTTATAATCACATGAGGGAAAGGAGGTTTTATTGAAATCAGTGGTTTTTTCTATGGGTAGTTATGCCTCTATGCATTTCAAATTACCTACATCTCATCATCAACATCTAATCAAGGAAGATTTCGGCTAATTTCTTTTGTGGAGATAAGGATGGGCATTCTAAAATTCATTGGGTGTCATGGGATTGGTTATGTAAATCTAAGGAGAAAGGAGTCCTTGGATTTAGGGACTCTTCCCTTCATAATCGTGCTTTGCTGTCCAAATCTACTTATAGAGTTTGGTCGGAGCCAGATTGTCTATTTTCACGATTTATGAATACAATTTATTTTTTAAGATGTGATTTTCTAAAATATAAGCCTGGTAATGATCCTAGCTGGGGGTGCAGAAGCATTTTTCATGGTAAATAAGTATTTCTTGACAGCCTTGGTTGGAGTATTTGTAGGGGTATTTCTATTAACCCATGGGTTGATAATGGATTCCTTTTTTTTAGGGTATGAAGTGTGCTTCACCCAAAATAGCGAATCCCGATCTTACATGTTTGGCTAAATTTATTGATCAAGTTAATATGGTATGGAATAGGTATTTGCAGAATATTCTGAAGATACCTCTTCGGCTCTTTCCTTCTGATAATAAGTTGGTGTGGACGTCTTCTCATTCTGGAGTTTTTTCAGTGAAGAGTGCTTACCACTTATTATCAAATAAAAAGGATTGATTGGAGTTTCAAAGAGCCTCAACTTCGTCATGCCTATCTACTTGTCCAGTTCTAGATGGTGTATGGAGAGTTGTTTGGACGTGTAGAACTCTCCCTAAATTCCAGTGGTTTTTATAGCAGTGTTGTGCACCTGGCCTAGCTACGGGGGAGGTGTTGCATCAGCAGAAAATTCCAGTGGATCAAAATTGTGTTTGTTGTACCGAGTCTGAGAAGATTTCTCATATCTTATTAAGCTGTGATTTTGCCAAAGTCGTATGGTTTGGAAGTAGAATGGGTTATCAATGTTCTCAGTATGGTGGTGATATTACTTCTTTTCTTATGGAGTGGAAAGCTTTCTACATTGTTGGAAAGGAGCATGGACGTTGTATGTTTTCGCTTGCTTCATTCATTCTTGACATATATGGCTAGCAAGATGTGAACATATTTTTGGTCATCGGGAGAAGAAACCGGATGAAGTTATCCGTTTTGCAACTCAAGCTTTTGAGGAGTTTCAAGGCTCTATCTTACCTTCCTCAAATTCTGTTGTTATCTTGGGGAATCAATTACCATATCATTTGGATGGGGGAAGGTATGTCTGTGAATCAGATTACGATTAACTGTGATGCCAGTTTGCTTCAAGCCAATAACAAGAGAGGTCTTGGTTATGTCTTCAGGACTCCAGCAGGTGTACCTCTACTTGTTGTCTCCATACCTACTGTTTTCAACAATAATATGATAGGGGAGGCCTTGGCTATCAATTCGGCTTTGGTGGAGGCTACTTCCAATGGCTATGATGTTTTGTTAGTTGTGTTTGATCATGAAGACATCATCAATCATCTTCAACAGGGTGGTGGTACCATAGAGTTGGAGGTTAAGCCAATTTTAGATGATATCTTTTATTTGTCATCCCTTCTTTCTTCTTGTATTTTTACTTATGTTCAAAGGGAGGAAAATAGCTTTGCTGACTCCGTGGCAAGGAGGGCTCTGTCGGTTACATGTACAACAGTATGACCTATTTCTGATCCATGGATTGTGGAGTTCGTTACTTCTCCACCTATGTGTACTACACGATGATTAAATAAAGTTGTTGTTTCGACCAAAAAAAATTTAACTAATAAGAATTTATTGTTTGAACTAAACTTTAATTAAATTCATCAAATTTTAAATTAATTTAATGGAGCACATGGATTTAACTTAATCACAAATTCCCAAGATAAATTCTCAACAAATTAAACATTATGTTATACTGTATTAAAATATTAAAATCTCACCTTCAGGCAGACATACCCATCTTCGAGTTCCATCGAAATCCAAAACCATCAAAACCTTGCAGTACCAACAAGTATCATATAAGTCTAATTAGGTACGGGGTATTGCACTATCATTATTTTGTTAATAGGTTCGTCTATAACAGTTCAGGAAAACTAGGGTTGCACTCACTTAAACATCTCCTGAGACCACCAAATTTTACATAGAATTACCTTACTCTTAGGTTATATTCTCCACCGAAAATCCTCATATTTATTTCATATATCTCAAACCTAGTGCACAAATTCTGGCAGAAATCTGTGCATTGAACTTAAACTATACATAACTACCACTTCCCAAATCTAAATCATCCCCAATTCCTATGTCAGGTTTCTACTCTCTTCTTTTTTGAATTTTTCAGTCTGTCCCCAGCAACACATTAGACTTGAGTTCACATCTAGTTAGGACACCAAACGAGATCGGATGAAGCCCAAATTTGACAACATCATTCTCCCCCAAGCTTTCCACGTCCACACCAAAATTGGGTACTCAAATTCATTCCCTATAAAAAGTTTTAATCATTTTTTGATCAACGGACAGAATTTGTCTATAACAGAAAACCTGGTTCAATCACTTATGAATTGGTATTTAAACGCCTCCAGCGTTCTATCCTAGGTAACAACAATTTAATCTAATGTTACTCATTATAAACTCAATCTTTGATTTGGAAAATAAATTAACTTACCACTGAAAGTTTTTAGAAGTACCCGATCGTAAAATTTAAATTTTAGAACTCAATCTAAACACCAAGAAGAAAGAACCTATTATAGTATCATGCTTAGAGACACCGTGCTCAGAACCTTCAAGCAAAGTAGCACCATACATAGTAGTTCCATGCACAGCAACACTACACATAAAACTCCAAACTCAATTTTCTTCCTCTTCTTTCTTTCTTCTTTTTCTTCTCTCACGGATTATTTTTTTTTTTATCTTCTTTTTGTCTTTTTCTTTCTTTGCTAGCAACTCTCTTTTCACGCATAGTAGTCCCTGCACACACTCTCATTGGGCCCCACATTAGTGCAATCTCTTGAGGTGTACTATCCAATCTTTCTACAAAAAAAAGTACTATCCAATGTAACACTGAGAAATAGTCAGTCATATAATCAACATTGTTGAAAAGAAACACATAACCAAAGGCCTAGCTAATTTTAGGGGAAAAGCATAGTCGCATGGATCCTGCGCCTAGATACATGAGCATACGAAATTACCATCCATGTTGATGCCTCAGCGCATGCTCTCATTGTCCCCTGTAGTCCCCTGCGTTAATGCAGGGGCTACATGATCAGGCAATGATATCGTGCCCTATTTATTTTTACCTTTGTAGGGTTTATATAATCATTTCTGGGTTTATATTCTAAAAAACATTTCTTTCTTATAGTTACATTTGTATCATCGTAAAATATTTTATAAAATTACTGAACTTGATACAAAATTGTATGAGGACTAGAAAGGGGATGAATGTTTTATTGAAATGCAATACAAAAAGTTATGAAACAACATTCATTTCAAATTTCAGAAAGTTGTTTTTCCAAAATAGCAATAATACCTTGATTGTTAGTATGTTTTACACCTATGGAGGACCCCATCCCTATCAATTTCTTCTCTCAATTATGTTCAAATGTGTTTATTGGTTGCTTATTGGTCATGCAACCCAAAAAAAAAAAAACACAAAAAATATTTGTCAAATGCAAAAATAATAAATAAATATATTATTAGTAATAATTTATTGTAATATATTTTACAATGAAACAAATACAATTTAAGGGACACATCTTAGAGACAAAAAAAATATAAAATCCTTAGCACTTCCATGATTAAAAGGAGCTAGTGCACTTGACTTTGTACACAATATACACTAAAGGTTGTGCATAAATTAAGTGCCTTTTTTTATTTTTGTACCAATATTTTTCTAAGAATTAAAGAACAATGCATGAAAATTGAGTGCATATTAAGAGTCCATGAGAAAAGAAGTGCATAAATTAAGAAGTTTATTACAAGTAAGATGAAGAAGGTGAAATTACGTTCTGTCATATTATAAGTGAAATGAAGAAAAATGAGATTAATTTGTAAAGAAGATGGAAATGTTGTATTCATCATTCTGTAACTTAAAGTATTACCAAGATTCATAATTAGAATTTTCAAATAAATTTTTAGGTTTATCATGTTTTTCTATCCGAAAACGATTGTTAAAATGTGAAGTAAAGTTTAATTATTGTTGTAGTAAGTTTATAGTTAGTTATACAATCGTTGTTGGTAATAATTAGATAAGTTTTATTTTTATGTTTTGATTAAATTTCTCTTTCCTTCATTCTGTGTACTTGCAACTGGTAGGAGCATGATAAAATTGTGAAAAAAAAATTATTTACTTTAAAACGGTAGTAAGTTGCATGAATAGATCATGCGATTCATGAGATGATTTGGAATTTTGATTTGACTATGAAAGAAATGTTGTTAAACTTGGCATAGGGTTGCTCTCTCTCTCTCTCTCTCTCTCTCTCTCTCTCTCTCTTAATATTTGTGTGTCCTGATTTTTTTAGAGCTAATGATGTGAATATAGATAATCTGAACTTGTAGGAAACAACTTCACGAAGGCTTTAGTATAAGAAATAAATTTTAGTAAAAGTACGGCAAGAACACAAATGCAGGAGTCCAGATTAGAAAAAAAAAAATAAATATAAAATTGTTTACACCTTATTTTCGGTCTATTTCGATCAATAGAGAAATAGACTGAAATCTATTTCGGTCAAGACCTGTTAGTCAGTAACTAGAAAACAGTCAGAAAACAGTCAATGACCGAAAATGATCAGAAATTAGTCAACGATTGAAAACGGTTAGAAAATGGTCGATGATCGACGAATGACCAGAGACTGACGGATTGGCAGTGACTGATAGAAGGCCAGTGATCGATGAACGATCAGCATGGTAGTTATAACCAATTCTCAAAAAACTAGATAGTTGTGAAACTACCTGATAACTACAGAAACCACTAAAACTGCAAAGGATGCCTATAAAAAGAGAAATTCAAAACAAAGTAAGGCACCCAACAAATCAAAACAACAAGTGGTTTTTTATCTTTTATCTTTTATCTTAGGAGTAGTGTAATGTAGATTTTCATTTAGCAACATGTCTTTTGGCTTGCTTCAAAAGACATCCATTATCATCAAGCTACACGCTTCAACAGTTCGAGGCTGGTAGAATTATGAAGACTTCAACAAATTTGTTTTTGGGAAGTAAGCAATTTGGCTGTAGAGTAGTGGTAGTGTAAATATCAAGTTATAGGCCTCATCAGTTTGGATTTGACGAGTTGTAAAGACTTCAACACATACGTTTTGCTAAGTAAGCAATTTGATTTATTTTTCTTCTTCTTGGCCTTGCAATCTTTGCATTTTTAAAAGTCCTTGGATTACCAAGACACTGATAGAATCCAGCATCGTGTGGAGTAAATCAGAGTAGTTTCCTTAGTTGACAACGGTCTTGAGACCGATGAAATTTGTGAAAACAAAAGTTAAGGGAAAAAATATTGCATGATCACATGCCGCCTGAGCCGGAACACAACCCTCCTGAAATGACTGCCCTACCTCTTACAAAATGAAAATCCTCCTGATCGATGCTCCTGTGCATCCCCTCATTGGCCCCCACGTTGTTGCAAGGGCAATGCGATCGGGCAACGTTCTTCTTCCCTAAAGTTAATTAAGAAAAAATGGTAAATAGCATGGAACAAGCTCTTCCAATCAAGATCTGCTACCAAAGAACTTTGAAGATCTAATTAAAATAATTGAGAATAAATTAACAGTTTAGAAAAATATTTGTCTATAATTTGCTAGTAGGAGTATAGGACTCATTTGATAACGGGGTTTTAGTCCATGTATTGTCTGTATTGGTCCAATACTATATCAAAAAGTTTTTTTTTTTCACAAAAAATCTAAGGTTCAATCGAAACGCTATTATCGTATTGGTCAAGGTTCGGTATCGGGTATGATCGATATCAACACGGATCAACCGATACACCCGACCTAATAATGATTTCTAAATGTTCACAAAAAGTTTTAGCATTACATCTTCACTTATTACATAAGGATGAAGTTTTCCTCCACCCATAGAGGATGGTTCACATACCATCCTAGGGTTCACTAACCCCTCCTAGAAATTTAGTATGTTCCAAAATACCCTCCCATTCCTGCCCTCTTGCCCCCTATCCCACTACCCCATTCACTGTGGATGGGGGGAAACTTGGTCATATTACATAATACCAACATCGTTACCCACAAACTGTATGTAACAAGATTGACTCCATCTAATATTTTTTTTCTGTTTTTTGGCAAAAGGTTTTGTCCCCATCCCCATTCAACCAGATGTACATACGTGAGTCCCTTTTTCTAAGAAAAAAGATGTGTTACATTAATTGGGCAAAAAAATTAAAGTTAATTTTTTCACTAACCTTAGGGCCTCTTTGGTATCACTTTTCATTTTCATTTTCTGACAGTTTTTCTTTTTTTCCTGTGTTTGGTATCACTTTTGAAAACATTCCCAAAATGATAATTGACTCAAGAGTCTATTATGGATTATGGCCAAAATCTGTTTTTCCTTCATTTTTTTTGCTCTTTAATAAGCATGTGCTCATATGACCCAAATATGAGGGGTAAAATAGACATTTGGTCGTTAAAATAGAAAGGCAAGTCCCTCCTCCTCTTCTTCTTCTTCCTGCACCCAACCTGTGCAATCTGACTTCAAAAGTCAACATGGATTGTGAAGAGCATGGAAGAAAAACTCGACCGAAACCTGTCAAAACCACCGAGCTAACTCGGTTTCTTAGGTTTCCGATACAAGTTGAAGGGGAATTTTATAAAATCCCTAGATTCGAACGGGTTTCAACTTTCGATGTTTTCGACTGGTTTCGATCATATTTCGGTGGTTTCGACACATATGCCCATCGAAACTAGGGGAAACTTGACTCGAAATTAGGACAGACAGATATTTGTGCCAGAAACCAGGACAGATAGTTAGATATGCCTAATGTCATTTAAGTAAATGATTCATTTACTTAAGATACCATTCATAAATAAGAAAATACCCCCTATTTGAATCCAATAAAAATAGTTAAGAAATTAAATTCCAAAAGGAAAAAAAGTCAACCCCCTAGTTCAAGAGCAAAAATCAGATTTTCAACGGTAGGTGCAATTTTTAACTTTCTAATGCTAGCGTTTTTCTCAAATCTAAAAATTTCATAAATCTTAATATGGTGAAACATTGCTAAAACCCAAAAGTGCGGTAAACTATTCATTTGTTTTGATGTCCAAAAAAATATTTTCATTCAGAGCAATTTTGACAGTATTTGCACATACCAAATTAAGTTTGACCGGTACATAATTCCTTTATATAAATCAAATTTAAGCAATCTTGAACTTGTTGGAAAGCTATCAAAATAAAACTTTTTAACAGATCCAATATTGCTTTAATTTCATTTATGTTGAAGGAGTTATGTTCCGGTCAAACCTTATTCGATACCATGTCCAAGAACAATATACAGGATCAGACTTGGATCAAAACTACAAGTAATATTTTTAGTGTTCTCTATATGAAACTAATGCATGGATTGGGTTTAAAATGTCAAAAATAGGCAGCACAACAAGAATCAGGGCAAAAAAAAAAAAAAAAAAAAACTTTTGGGCCTCAAAACTAAGGTTCGAGTTATGGTCGAAACCAAGATGAACTCGGTTTCTAGTTGGTCAAAACCTAGTCGAAACCCGAGTTTTAGAACCTAGGTGAAGAGTAAATCAAAGTGTAGAACTGATTTCCTTTGTTCCGCCAGGAGCTGGTTGAAGAGGTTATTATGCTCATGAAATTAAAATTTTCGACTTGCTGTTGGTCAATTCAAGAGGTCCAGATGCTGGGAGCATATGTTTGAAATCTCATCTTGGTGGGAGATGATGAACCAAGAGAGTTCTTGCAACTGAACTCATTCGCACATTCCGACGCCCATCCAATACACTATAGCTGCACAAACTCATTTCCCCTGAACTCAGATCGCTCTTCAGGTGCTAAAGTTTACCCACTGTTGACAAGTCATGTTCAATATAAAGACCAATCGTAAGGTACATCCGCATAGTCTTTTTAGCTTGAGCGTTACCCGCTAGGTTTTTAGCCTAACCGATCTCTGAACCATAATAGTAGAGGATAATGGTGCCCGGATTGAACTTAAAAGAAGCGATGTTTGGGTTTTCGACGGACATGTCTACTGTCATGGTGGAGGTGGTGGTGGCCAGATTGTTTAGTAAATTGGGTAGAGTACTGGATGGTGTGGTGGAGTTATTGATGGACAAGTTATCGAAAGTGAGACCAAGACAGAGAGAGTGTGAAGTGAGTTGAAGAGACAGAAAATGGGTTCTGTCGGTGAGTGGTTGACCCCTCTCTGTAGAGTTGATTTGGGGAAGAAGATCTCTTCATCCACCAATTAAAAAATGTTATGAAAATTATTTACACATAGGTAGTTTCCAAATGGTATCTCATTCTATATTATTTTATGTCTAGTAGCAACCAAACAGTTTTTCATTTTTATCAAAAATGATTTTTATTAATGACTTTTTTTAAATAGTCCATAATGAAAATGAAAAGTGATACCAAAGAGGCCCTTAGTTACAACAAAATTACTCATGCTTGATGACTACTTTTTCACTTGACCTTTTTACCCTTTTTTATTTAAGGGTAAATATCATCCCCCTCCCCTCTAATTATCCATAATATCAAACCTCTCCCCCAAGGTTTGAATAATGGTAATGTCCTCCCCTACTTTTGAAAGATTCTATCAACCATACCCTAATCGTTAAAAAAATGCCATTAAGTGATGACGTGGGCATTTACAAATTTTCTAAAACCCCATAATACCCATAATGCAATTTTATTCCAATTTTGCCCTCTTTAATCCCAAAACCCTTTTTGCGTCTTCTTCCCCAAAAACTCCTCTGCATTTCTTCTTCTTCTTCTCTTCCGACGGTCATCTCAAGTGCACAATACCGAGGACCTCATTGAAGACATTGGACCGGAAGACACATGGCCCGATCTCCGTCCTCACGAGATCTCCTTCCTCCAATTACTTGAGCATATTAGAGTGTGGCAGCCATGCTATTTTGATCCAAATCCTGCAGAAATGGGAACCCATCATCATTGTAGATCAATCTACCAATTCTCATAGACAACTCAAATGAAATCATAAGACATATATATAGAATTAGAGAGATTAGGAGAGGAGGTTGTTGTTGGAAAGGGAAAGAGAAAGAGATAAAAAGAAGAAGGGGATGTAGGAAGAGCTACATTGACGAGAGCGATGAAGTGGGTTTATAAGATAGAGAGGCAAGGAATGGATTCCATTATTTCTGGAATTTTTTCGAATTGCAGAGAAAGAAGGGATTGAGTTGTAAGCTATGAGGATTTGTTCCAGCGGCGCTCTGGGTGATGCGGTGGGGTAAGCTGCTTCTCGGTTGGAGAGAGAAGGAATGCATCTTCTTAGGGGTAAATGATTATCAAGATTTATCGAGGGGTGGGAGTCATACAATAATTATGAAATGGAGTCGCCACCTAGGATTAGGACTTAGGACCCATTGGTGTAGCCCTGGAAGGGCTACAAGACTTCGGTTGGTCTAGTCTAAGATTACGGGTAAGTGGTCATGTTACAAGAGTGGGAAGGTGTTAGGCACCCACCTCGCCCTGGTAAACTGGTTTTTCTACTAGATGCTTGTTTTAGAATATTCTCCCTTTATGAATGTCCTGTACTCACTTGTATGGCTAAATAATGATGGTCAAACTGCTTAAATAAAATTAAACTAATTTACACTAACTACTGTACACTACACGGGAATGCTTAAAAGCACTACACTGTGCTGGAATTAAAAGTTAACGAAAGAAATGTATATCTGTATGCTTTAAACAAATGCAATTATGCAAGACGGACGACGTCCCCCCAGCTCAGTTGGAGGCAAAAGACCGGTTTTATCCTTTGTCAAACAGAATAACGGCTTATTGGTGTTGGATCCTAGGATCTCGGGCAACAGTGTTGCAAGGTTTCGAAAACCATATGCTCGAATACTGGGCAGAGTAGCTAGGCCATGGGAGATTCCCGGGACTAGGACGAAAAGTGGTCAAAGAAGCCGAGTTCAGATAACCCAGGGTTCGGACAAGGAAACAAGGCCCGAAGGCTCGAAATCGGGTTGAGGAAGGGACCCGGAATAAGGAAACTAGGAAAAACTGGAAAATTGGAGATTTGGAGGTGTGCCCTCTCCCACAAACTTGGAATATGCAAATGAGGAGGTGAGGGGGCTATTTATAGGCAAAATTAGGTTTAGCGGCGCCGAGGTAGATGTGCGGGGCCGCACGGCGGGGCCGCGGAAAGTGGGAAACAGGGAAAATATGGAATCTTGATGCTTACAGGGCTGCTTAGCAGGGCCACACAGGCCGCGGCACCACGCAGTAGGGCTATTTGGCAGGGCCGCGAGGCTTCATACAGCGATGCCCTGTGGGGCTGCGTAGTGTGCGGCGTTGCCTTATGGGGCCACGCAAAGCGTGCGAGGCTACCTTGCGGGGCTGCGGCGACGATGCTGCCTTACGGGACTGCACAGGGCATGCGGGGCCTCACAGACTTTGGTGTTGCCTAGTGGGGCTGTGTCTTGTCCGTGGAGTTGCCGTACGTACAATGTATGCCTTATAGGGTGAATGAGGATGCTTTTGGGGTATGCGGTGTTGAAGGGTTGGTTTTGAAGGACATTTCTAGTCATTTGCATCTGATTGTCGTCATCGCTGGGGGGGTGACAAAATTCCGCGTATACACAAGCCGCCAGAGAAAAAGGTATAGGGGAGAAAGGGGACTGCATCTCAATTCTATCCATTTTACCGAGGACAGTGCAATATTGCAGGGTCCATTTTACTGAGAAGATAGGGTGAGATTGTAGGGTCGTCATAGAGATAGTGAGAGAGCCCTTTAGTGGAAGACGAGGTGAGATGGGGTGGTGGTAGTCCTTTACGGAATCAAGCTTGAGAAACTCACCTGAGAAGTTTGCATGTTTTGCAACTTTTGACACCACACTCTGAGGAGAAAATTTCAGTGGAATGCTATGGATTTGAACCCAGACTGGCTTTGTTGTTTTTCAACAACCAATTCTGCAATCTATGCATTAGGATCCCACTCAGTTAATAATAGCCATCGATACCCATAAAACCACTGAAGATTTTGCACAAGTCCACATACGTTGTAGGCGTCCGATGCTTGCAGGTCGTCAATGGCGATGGATGATTGCAGGTCATCAATGCACCTTCTTCTTTCTCTCGATTCCCCTATTGCAAGGGAGAAAGGCTTCTACCTTTTTTAACTCCAATTAAAGGGTAATATCATCTTTTGAACTGCTATTTTAACATCATTAGCCACTTAGGGTACGATTGACAGAATCTTTCAATAGTAGGGGAGGGCATTATAATTATTCAAAACTTGGGGGAGGGGTTTGATATTATGGAAACCTAGAGGGGTGGGGGAGGATATTTACCCTTTATTTAAATATCATTTGGCCCTGCATGCGTACAAGGGCCAATGAGAGTGTGCACAAAAGCATTTGAGGGGGCAGGATTTCCACCTTTCATAGGGGGTGGGTGGTCATTTTGCCCACCACTGTGTCTAGACATTGGTGGTACGCTTCCCCATAGAGAACTTTCTCCATATCATTCATCTCTTATTATCTTTCCTATCCTCTTTTTTTGTTTCCCTATAATTGTTGATACCCTATATTCTTTCTAGGCAAAAGATCTCTATTTGGTCGCATGGTCTCTACACAAGCGTCTAGGCCAATGGGTGAGCACGTCTGAATATCTACCCAGGGGGCGGAGGCGTCATCTCACGGTGCCTGTGAGAGGGCATACGAAATACCACCAAATAGAGATCTTTTTCCTATTCTTTTAATACTTAAATACTCTTTAAAATTTAGGTAAGAGTTCTTGTGGAGGAGTGTGACCTCTACGTGCATGGGGGCTAATGGAAGAGCATGCAGAGACATCAAGAGGGCGGTTATTACCACCATTCATGGGGGTGGAGTGGTCATTTTGCCACTGTGTCTAGGCGTAGAGTGTACACTGCTCTACAGAGAACTTTTCTCCATAAAATTTCTAATTCCCTTACATATCCAGTATTAGGGGTGTCAATCCAGGTCCGGCCCGACAGAACCAACCAAGCCCGCTTGACTAAAGCTCGGCCTATTTACTAAACGTGTGGAGCTTGAGCCCGGCATGTTTACTAACTAGGCGGTCCCGGTGTAGGGTCCTAGCCTGTTGGGCGCCCGACCAGATCGACTGATTTTATGTCCGACCTAGTCCGATCGGTTACAACCCGAACTAGCCTGACTCTTTAACTTGTAGACTTTGCTATGGTCTTGGGTCCTGTTTGATTTATTGACCCAAATCTATTTATGACATTAATTTTTTGTTGGGTTGGGCTGATGTTTTGGGTATATTTTTATGATATTTTTTTAGCTTAAATTTATATCATGAGACATGGGTCAACACGAGTTGCACTATTTTAGCCTATTTCTAATGAATCGGCCATGTTCGAACGGTTGGAATATTCAATTTTAATGGGAAAAGACAAAAAAGAGGTGGCAAGATGGTACACCTCTTTGTAAAATTAAAATATTCTGTTTTAATGGGCTGCACCGTTTAAAGCCAGTTATACTTAAACTGGCCCATAGCCCGGTTTTGCATCGTTTAAGGCCCAATTATGTCACCCGATTATAGTCTGAAGCCCGACCTAGCCAGACCAGGCCCGACCCAAATACTTAATTAGCGGTCACGGTGCAGGCTTTTAGCATCGTGAGGCCCTTCTAGGCTCGATTGAATCAAACCGAGCCCGACCGGTTGACATCCCTAGACCAGTATCCCTTTGTCACGTCCCTTATTTGTTTGTATCAAAACAATTCGAGAATGGATCATCTGCACGTACCAATAGGTGAATGTATATCTCAGAGCTAATCACATTTTAATTTTGTTTCCATAAAAATCCCTCCTCCCCTAGTAAATAGTAAAAATAGGACAGGTGGTTGGCTCTCACATGTGCATTCATGGATTATTATCCTCTCCGGTTCCTCTCATAGGGGGCCAGAAATGATAACCTACCCCCTGCCCGAACGAGGATAAATCGTCATTTTTGCCTTCCTCTGAGAGCAATTGGACAACCGTACCGAGCAGAATCGAACTGAAAAAAATTTCGTACATTCAACTGTTGGGACGTCTCTCTTTTTTGGAGTCACCTGTAGGTACGTCCGTACGTGCAGGTGATACATTTACCAATTTGAAAGTCTCGGGATTATTAGCAGTCAATAACACGTTGTACCTTGTCAGGATCGGGTCGGTTCGGCACTCTTGGCGGCGCCAAATCAGGGGGTAATATCCGAGTGCCGAAGCCCATTTGCACGTAGGGCAGGGATTTTTCTCTCTCTCTCTCGCACCACGGCATCATCAACCACTGGAGAAATCTCTTCGACACGAGTACACGACCCACGAGCTATTTTTCAGGTAACAATCGGTGGTTTATTTTTCCACATACACCTCCTTTCCGTGGTTCGTTCTATAGTGGCTGAAATGTTATTAGGTTCTCTGGCGAATTGTTTATGACCTCCCCCTTTCTCATCTCGATTGCTTATTCTTAACATTCGTCTTCTGGATCTGTTGTAGCCTAGGGGATTGCTGTGTTTGCAGACCGCTCTCCTCCGGCAGCCAATGGGAAGAGGTGAGCCTCTCTCTCTCTGAGGTGGGGTTGTGTGCGGGTGGTTAGAATCTCAGAAATCAATTATGGGGCTGAAAGTATGCTCTTTCATGTTTTACACCTTTTGGATTGCTCCTCGTCAGCAAATTTGGATTGTTGGGAGGAGGGGGGGGGGGGGGGGAGGAGAGGTGAGGACCAGGAGGGTCGAACCCGGAGTGAAGAGTGTTGTTCTCTGGTATTTGTTATTTGGATGTTGAGCAGCGACAAAAAGTCTAGAGAAGCCAAAACCCAACAATCCAAAAAAAATAAGTATTTAGACATGCAAGGGCTAGGATTTTCCTTTCTGAGGTTGTTTGGGGTTTGAGTAATTACTACTGAAATAATGCTATATTTGTAGTTGTATACAACAAAATTTCTTCATTACCAATTTCTGATTATGTTAACTTAGTTCCATATGGTAAGCTTATGTAGGGTTTTTGTGTGTGGGGGAGGGTGGAATACAACATGGGAAACTTTGACCTGATATGCTGAGAGCATATCTGATTATAGCTTTACAAGAGTGCAGTGATGGTTGTTACACATTGTAGAATGTGCACAAAATTGAAAAGAAATGCTTGTAGCCTTTCAAATACTTCCATTCAGATCATGTGAGTGCTTTGGAAAAGAGCCCTTGAGTGAGATACATATGTAAGGAAACATTTATGATCTTATAGGATTTTCTTTCACTTTTGATATGGTACACATGGTTTTGATGATGATGTCCCCTTTGTTTTGCTAAAAAACAGAGAAAGCTCAAGGTTAGTCTTCAGTTAAGTCAGAAACTCCCACTATCAAATATGATTTTTCCATGAAGAAGCAATATGGTTCAAAATGAGCACATCATTGTGTTTAAATTATGTATTGAAAACCTGAATTAGTTGAATGAGGACTATATCTTTGTCAGGATCATAAAATTAGAATAATTGAATAACAAAATGAAATGCTTGTGAAATGGTTGGTGATATAAGCGGAGCTACTTCTTAGCTTTAAAGAACTATGGTTGCTGAATAGGTGGACCGTGGACCTTAATTAGTGGCTCAATTTAGTCAAATCATAATGGAGTCTATTGCAATGGACTACCAATACCTCGTTTTCAGAATTTACTTCTGTATTCCTTTTCCCTTTGAGGGGTAGCATAAAATCAACTGCTATTCGCATAGATCAGGATCAATTCTAATGGATTGGTTTTGCATATTTTAATGGAGATTGTTGTTTCTCAGGGAGGAGGCCATGACAAGTGCATTTTATGCCTTCATTGCTGCTCTTATGTAGCTATACGCGTATTGTTTTGCTTATTATCATCCTACTGCTACCGCTAATTCTAATCAAACCCTGGGTTGCTGTTTTCATTGAAAAACTTAGAATACATGGCACTTCATGACTCAGTTATTGGATTTTTTAAACCTGAATGTTCCATGCTAGCTAATATTTGAATGTGTGTGTATTCCCTTCTGATTTTACATATTATATTTTTTTACTAATTTTTATCAGGTTACTCATTTAATAAATTGAATCTCTTTCGCTTATGTGCTTCTCAATATGAATGGCATCAAAGCTAAAAATAATTAGTAAGATAATCAGTTGTCTTTCAAATAGTCTACAGAAATTGGTGAAGAACACTAGTGCATTATTTGCTTATCAGAAAAAAGGGGGGAAAAAAACACCTCTGTATTATTGTATTTCAACCTTACATTTATTGGGGAAAGAGAACTTCCAAGAAAACAACTTCAATGGTGAGATGGGAAGGGAACTAGTGGTTATAATGATAACTGTAAACAGTGACATTTTTCCTGATCCCATCTCTGCACAAATAGAATGGTAGAAACCACAACCATTTAGAAATAGCAAGGAGTCTGCAGGTCAAAAAACTGTCAACAAAGATAGAGATGGGGAGAGCTAGATTTACTTTGAAATTACATAGTTGTAAGATCTTTATTGATTTACTTTGACACTGTCAACTGTAACTAACCAATTCTTGTTTCTAATTTGGTTTCTTCCCCGTTTTGTCCAAAAAAATTCCTTAAGGTCTCAATATAATGGTTACTGACGTAAGATAGGCTGTCCAATGCATTTCTATTTGTTGCTAGCATGAATATCTGGGAACATGATTCTATCAAGACTTGATAAGATTTATATCTCTTTTGGGAAAATAAGCTTCAGTAAAGTAGATCATCCAAGTGTAGCAACATGTTACCCCTAGATCATCTTTCAATTTCTATGCAACTGCATCAAATCTAGTAAACTTTTTCTTTGAAAGCATTTTACACCCAAACTTTTTTTGTTCAATGGAAACAGAACGAAAAGCATTTGTGTGCAGATAATTTTTATTTAATGACAACTTAGAGATATTATTGGCAAGCAATTAGCTGTATAATTTTCTTTGGGAATGTTTTGTGAGAATTAAAGTATATGTCTATGTGATGGGGTGTACAATATTCCAACAGATTCTTTAGATGTTATTGTCCCTTTTACTAAAGTCAAAACACATGTCAGGATGCGTTTGAGCTAAGGCTGCAACTGTAAGTGCAGTCCAATGTAGATAAATGCAGGCCCGAATTTCGCAGGCCGGCTCAATTTTCACCCATAATTTGAGCTTAATATTAACGAATATTTGTTTTTGTAGCATAATATATCAAGGTGCTTTTAGATACCATTCAACATTCTCTTTCTTTTTCTGCCTAATGAGTTATTCAACATTCTCTTCTTCTGTTAGATATTAAGAATGTATGACACTTTCTTAACTATTTCCCTGTGAAATTAGGTTGCTCTGGCAATTTCTCTCAAGTGATTGGGTTATTTAAGGAGATTAGACACTAAAAGAAATGAGGTAATTCATTTAATCCACCCCAAGATGTTGGGTCTTGTCACATCTTTCTCAGTTATTATTAGAGTTCAACTCATTCTTGAAATTCTGTTGTTGATATGGATTAAGCATTGCTGATGATAGCTGGATAAAATGAACAATATGACTCTATACCTTGTTATTCCCTTCAGTGGAGCCGAAAGGTCTTCTATCAGCAGTACCTTCTGTTACATTGTACTTATGATTATGATTTATGGTCATGAATAGGAAATGAAAAGTTACTATGATTACTGCTGTTTAATAGCTTAGGTTTATGATTGAGAACCATGGTCATGGATAGGAAATGAACAATTACTATGGTTACTGCTGTTTAATGGCTTACGTTTTTCTTATTGAATATCATCTAGAAAATAATTTGCTAAATCTGAACGCTGTTCTGCATCCTGTGATGCATGTTCCATATTGAACTTGGTGTTCGCTGGAATTATTGAACTATTGTATTATCGAAACTATTGTAATATTCCACTGCCATTACCTCATCATTTTGATTGCCTGGATCCTTCAAATGTAAGGGTTCATAGCAAATTTCTTAAATAATGATGTAGATAAGTCACTTGGGGCTTATTTTAGTGGAAATAAGCTTTGGGTTGGGTCATATATGTATTGGGACTTTGATCCCATGGGTTTACTTCGTAATTGGCCAATTTAATGGGCCTAAAATATGGGTAGATAATGTAGTTCTAGATAGGGTAAAGCCCTACTAGAAGCCAATTAAAAATCAAGTTCTGATCGAGTCTGCTGTTTGGGGCAGATTTGGGGCTGTTTAGGGCAAATTTAGGGTTTAGGCTAGGGTTAGGGGTGAATGTGATATATGGTAATGATCAGCAGGTCTAGGGGATTATTTTGTTATAAAAGTATGGGTAATTTACACATACCACCCTTGAGGTTTGACGAAGGGATGATTTTACCCCCCAGTTTTGGAAAATTCTGCGTACCCCCCTGAGGTTTACAAACAGCAATAAATAAACCCATTCCATTAGTTTATGACTAACACTGTTAAATCAAAAGGTAAAGTGACAAAAATGCCCCTTCAAGAAAAAAAAAAAAAAAAAAAAAAAAAAACTGCAACTTATCTTCCCCAAATCGATTGCGGAAGATGAGTTACAGGTATCCCCATCGATTGCTCCATCCATGGCTTCTAATGGAACATCTCCGGTGAGCTTCCGGTGTTAATTTGGATTAACGAAACTAGGGTTTTCTTGGTTTTTAGCATATTTCCAATGATTCAAGGCAGATTCCAATCCGGATCTGATTCCTGGGTTTTAAACCTAATGAGATGCAATTGTTTTCGATCAAGGGAAGGGAAGGGAATTTCTGTGGTCTTGTATCAAAAGCAACAATCCAAACAATGAAAGAAGAGAAGAGAAAAGAAGATATCACCGTCACCGTCATCGTCATGAATCATAGTGGGAAGTTTCCAAAAGAAGCGGCTGGTTTATGTGGTCTCTGCATTTATGTCTGAAGACAACAAAGATGGGTTCATTCGGTGAATGGTGACTTGATGAGAGCAAAATATGTATATATATATTTCATATTTGTGGGTTTTCTAGGATTCTTATCAACTCTTTATCATAAATCTAAAAGAAGTCTTACTATCTTACCGAATCCAATTACATCTGTAGCCTGCCCAGAAAACAGAGATTCCTCTTTTTTCTTTTGGTGGGTGGTTGAGAATTGAGGCTTTCTTCTTCCTACTTTTCCTTCTTATAACGATTTCAATTTCTTTAGGAACAAAAAAAGGAAAGATGAAAGAGCATGAGTGGAATCTAAATTTTGAAATGTCACTGTGCAGAGGCTTGTCTAGCAAGGGTAATAAGGGTCTCAGCGTCGACGTTTTCGGTCACTGTAACTTTCTGTTGAGGGGAATCGATCGCCGTTGTATAAACCCCTAAAAAAGTAGTATAACCACAGTGTAACAGCAAAAAAATCCGAGTTATGCTTAATTTAGGTGAGAATATAGAAAACCCAGATGGAAGTTAAAAAAGCGAAATTTTGAGTTGAAATTGGACTGCAATATGAAACAAACTGTAGATTGAAAAAAGGGTTTCATCGTTCGTACCGTCGATACCCTGAAGCACCTTCTTCACCTTTCTCTTGCAGCATTCACAGTGGATCGATACTTTCAACACCCATATCTCGAAAAAAAAAAACTCAAGCAGTGTTTAAGAAATAGAGACGTTGAGATTGGTGAACATGAAAAAGCATGATTGAGAGCTCTCAGTGCATCAGCCATGGCTGTGTTGGTGTAGGTTGAAAGAGAGTTGCAGGTTTTTTTTTCTATTCAAAGAGAGATTGAGATGATACCTGCAACTCATCTTCCCCAATCGATTTGGGGAAGATGAGTCGCAGGGTTTTTTTTTTTCCTTTTTTGTTTTTCTTTGCAAGGGCAATTTTGTCATTTCACACCATGTTTTTAACACCGTTAGTCATGAACTAATGGAATGGACTTATTTGTTGCCATTTGCAAACCTTAGGGGGGTACGCAAAATTTTCCAAAACTGGGGGGTAAAATTATCCTTTCGTCAAACCTCAGGGGTGGTATGTGTAAATTACCCTAAAAATATTGGGATTTGGATGAGTTTAAAATTCCTACAGAATTAGGGTTAGGGTTTGGGTGTTAGGTTTCAGGTTCTAGGGTGAAACTTAGGGTTTTGGATGATCAGATTTGGTTCAAACTAGGATCGAGTATAGGGGCTGGGATAGGGATGATATGCCTGAAATCTGAGAGGAATTGGTGAGGGGATAGGGCTGGACAGAACTTAGATTGAACTAGGGTTTATGAAATTAAAACAGAAATTAAAGGGAGATCGAATGGGGAAGGAGAAGGAATGGAAAACAGAATTTAAATTCAAACTTACCACAGGTCAATGAAGGATGAAACCACCTTCACAAAGAGAGAACCTCCCAGCTGTCACGGCGTGAGGAGTCACAGGAAGTCCACCTGTCCTTCTTCCTTGATAGATCCACAAGGCAACACTCCAAGGAGCTGGAGCAGCAGCAGCAGTAGCAGAAATGGTAGCCACCAAACAGTCTTTTTTTTCTAAATTTCAATTGTGGGGAGCCCTCCACGATTTTGTTTATTTATAATAAGGCCATAGGCCAATTCCTACTTCAAATTAAATACCTCTCCTTCACAAAATCGTGGAAGGGAGAGGTTTAAGTCCAATTAATTAATTAAAACAGTGTAATGACCTAACTACCCCTACTAACTTAAAATTAAATAATCTAACTAAAAACTACTGATTTAAAAGAAGATTCCTTACTAGCCAATAGGATTTAAGAACCTATTAGCCAATAGGAGCACTTCACTTAAATCAGACTAACTGAACCAATTGAATGCAACCAATTTAAACTGGTTCAATTTAAAAAACAGATAATAAACTAAGTATGGAAAATGCAAGCAAAATAAACCTAACCTATGGCTCCCTACTTAAGCCCTAAGTTCAGGACTTCTTCTTCTTCTTCTTCTTCCTACTTGGAGCTGCATCAGTAGAAAGTAGAAAAACGGGATTTACTTCCTTAGTTTAGTTAGAGTCTTATTTTGAGTCTGTTTTCTATATTATTTCACTTTCTTAGTCAATTTAGGTTACCTTATTAGTTAAGGATAGGGTTAGGCATTTCCTTTTTAGTGTCTAAGTCTATTTTTGAGTCTTCTATAGAAGTTTGTAAGGGAGACCAACATTGTAGACGAATTTGATTAATGAAATATCAGCTTTAGCCTTTGTGAAAATCCTGAGATAGGTTAGGTGAGATGCTCAGGCTGAGATAGCCGTTCCCTTCCCCCATCCCATTCCATCGGTTCTTGATTCCAAACCCTAATTTCTTTTAAATTGAGTTCAAGAGTGCTACAAGCTTCTGGGAGATTAAATTACCAAAAGAATGGTTAATTACCGATATCCTTGTCACCCCCCAGCGTTTTAGGTTGGAACAAAATCCCACCTTTGAACTACAATCCTCTGGCAACAACCTCTACATGAAACAGAGAAATTCCATTTCAGGCCCCTCTTCTTCTTCAACTCCACCTACCTCTTTCGGTCCCACTTCCACATCTACATATCATTCAATTGCAGCTCCAACGGCTTCAACAGGTTATTAATTTTGTGGGATTCTTTCTTTTGGTTATCTTTTGAGATCTCTCCATTCTTCTCCAACCAATTTTGAGATCCCATTGTTCTCTTGGTTTCCTCATATAATTTTTTCGGTTTTCAAGAGAGAAGTTAAGATTTCTTTTTTTAGATCCCATTATTCTCTTTGTTTTTATTTTTTTTGGGTTTTCTATTTGATCCTGCCTGCGATTAGACGTATTTAGGTTCTAGTCTTACATTATTTTGGTATTAGAGCTATGGGTATACCAAGTACTAACCCTATAGTTGACCAAAGTACTCTTCAACAACTGGCTTATATGTTTAAAGGTTTAACTGATGCGATGAAGTCGATTAAGCAACAATTAAATACAATATCTCAGCAGGTTAATGCAAAAAGATTCACTCCACCGTTAGATGATGGTCATTATGCAAAATTCTGCCTGCAAAGAGGGAAGGCAGACTCAGTGATCACAGCCATTGAATCCATTCCGGAGATTGTTGGTGTGTGAACACAACTTGGAGGTGAATGGGCATTTAATGCTGCTCTTGAAGGAGAAGAGTGTGAAGACACCGTGATTGATAAAATTGACATCTATGAGATTAATGTTGAAATTCCAGTAATTTCTGTCGTCGTGGAAGAGTCAGTCCTTGATGTTTCGAATGTCGAGGTGTACATTAAAGAGTTTGAAGCAGAGAAGGTTGCAAACACAACTGTAGAAGACCCCATAGATGACTTCTGATTTCGAAGTTGAGCACATAGAATTTGTCATGCCACCAGAGTTCTTTGAAGAGAAAGTTCCATGTCTTGAAGAATGCATTCCTACAATCCACGAGCTGGCTGAGTACTATTATGGTTTTAAGACAGATGTTCACCATACAAAGTTGATTCCTCCATATTGCGAAATTAGACGAATTTTTTTTCAAGCATGGGAGAATTGATGTAGATAAGTTACTTAGGGCTTATTTTAGTGGAAATAAGCATTGCGTTGGGTCATATATATATTGGGACTTTGATCCCATGGGTTTACTTCGTAATTGGCCAATTTAATGGGCCTAAAATATGGGTGGAAAGAAGGAAAACGGGATTTACTTCCTTAGTTTACTTAGAGTCCTATTTTGAGTCTGGTTTCTTTATTATTTCACTTTCTTAGTCAATTTAGGTTACGTTATTAGTTAAGGATAGGGTTAGGCTTTTCCTTTTTAGTGTCTAAGTCTATTTTTAAATCTTCTATATTAGTTAGTAAGGGAGGCCAGCATTGTAGACGAATTTGATTAATGAAATATCGGCTTTAGCCTTTGTGAAAATCCTGAGGTGGTTGGGTGAGATGCCCAGGCTGAGATAGCCATTCCCTTCCCCCATCCCCTTCCATCGGTTCTTGATTCCAAACCCTAATTTCTATTAAATTGAGTTCAAGAGTGCTATAAGCTTCTGGGAGTTTTTTTACATCTACAATATGATTCAATTGCAGCTCCAATGATGGCTTCAACAGGTTATTAATTTTGTGGGATTCTTTCTTTTGGTTATCTTTTGAGATCTCATCATTCTTCTCCAACCAATTTTGAGATCCCATTGTTCTCTTGGTTTCCTTATATAATTTCTTCAGTTTTCAATAGAGAAGTCAAGATTTCTTTTTTTAGATCCCATTATTCTCTTTGTTTTTTTTTTTTTTTTGGTTTTCTATTTGATCCTGCCTGGGATTAGACCTATTCAGGTTCTAGTCTTACATTAAATAGTGAGGAAAATCTCCAATTTGGGCATACCTTGCAAAAGAGTATGATTTCTACATGGGCCCTATGCAAGCAACATTGGGTCCAATGGTGCCCCTGACCTAGGCTCTCTGATGAGGTTTATCCATGATAATTTGGCAAGGTAGGATCTTCATAGAAATTAGGTACTGCAAGGATATGGTACCACTCTTGTACGGCATTTTCCATTGTGTACATGGGAGTTAAGTGTTAGACACTAACCTGGCTCTTATTTTAAAGTGGCCAGGCAACAGTGGCAAAATACTTACCATACGCAGATTGGGTGACATGGCCAATATTACGGTTCCCTTTTTTGGTCCCAAGCAGCCATGACACCACTGAATTTAGATTTGTAGAAAAGAAGGTATGGTTTTCTCTTTTTGGTTTTTGATGAGGAGTTATTGCTGTTTGTAAATAAAATTATTCAGGTTGATTTTTAAAGGGAGGGGGAGGTGGGGGAGGGTGTTGTTTCTCAGTAGCCATGCTAATGAAGTGGTTTATAATTTAGTTTTAAATTGTATAAAACAGGTGTCGCCTTATATCGTATATTTGCTTAAAACTTTCCAGATACGATATTGTACTTGCTGATTGTGTTTAGTTCTGGGTTTTTTTTTTTTCATTCACTTATGTGTTTCTTCAAATTTTGAGGAAGAATAGATACAAACTTGCTCATTTCTTTTCTGAAATCAGGGGACGCGTAAGATGGGATGAAGCTAACTTGGGAGAAATTGAGAAAAATAAACCTGTAAGGCAGAAGATCACAGAACCTAAGACACCATACCACCCCATGATTGAAGATGATGGTGTGTTACCTCATTTCCTGTCTATACATTATCTGATTACTTTGTGAAGATTATATGGAATGATTTTGACCAAGTTTCACTGAATAGTTCCCTTTTCTGCAGGTTCCCTATCTCCTATACGGGGTTTTGATGAATGCATGGGTAATGCTGAGCATGCCAATGCCATAAGGACTGCCTTGAATGATGTAGCTTCAGCAAGTAGAAATCACTCTATGCAGTCTGGGGGCTGGACATCTTCTGAGGATGAGGCAGATGCCATGGAACAAGATGATGAAGGTCCCCAACTTCTCCCATAACATTATAATTCTCTGCTGCCCTCACCTTTCATTTGGGTTACTTGTTCTCTTGTACTTTAGTTGTTTTGCTTGAACCTATAAATGTGAATTTCATTTGGGCAGATTGTTCTATGGTTCTCACCTTGTTCAACCATTTCAGTGTTTCCACATTGTCTACTATCGTTGTTCAGATTAGATTTGAAACTCTTCTTGCCTCTTGATTGGCCATGCCGCTGTGATTCATTAATCAAGCTGCATTTATGGACTTGTTTCTGGACAAATTCCATCTTTGTGCAGTTTGAATCATAGCCGTCAAAGTTGTACATTGAGGGGCCCACACAACTTGTGAACAGTATCACATGAACAGTACCACCAAACCAACTTTTTCCTTGGACTGCATCACAGATCAAAAGATTTTCCTGTTCCAAAACGAAATAATAAGACTTCTTCTTTATCCCCTGAAGTCCACTTAATTACTTGTTTCAAAATATATCTGACCATGATGTAGGTTGGTTATTTATATATTTTTTCTATTTTTATCTTCTTTTCTCATTGCATTTGGACTTTCTTCCAGACTCTGAGACAGACAGGAGTGGTATGAATTTTCGGGAGCACAGAAGAGCACATTATGATGAATACCATAAGGTGAAAGAACTGCTTCGGAAGGGATCTTTTCTAAATGATGATGATGAGGATGGTGATGATAAGGTGGATAAAGCTGCTAGAAATGGTGCGAAGGAAATAAAAATTGATGGTCATGATAAAACTTTGCCACAACAATCTCCTCGGCAGGTCAATGGGGCTTGAGATGCTAGCCATCAAAGCTGACTCTTGAGGAATTGCTCTTAATTTTACAGATTCCTCACCCCGCCACCCAAACATTTTGACACAGGATGCTTTGTCCTGTGTTTTCCATTCTCTCTTCCCCTCGGGAGGGAGAGGGGGCTGTTCTCATATTACTTTCTTGACCGTGTGTTATCAAGTATCAATCATCTGTATTTTTATGCACGTGTAAATAGATATTTTGTCACTTATGCTTCTTTTATCTTCTGAACTGTTCTCTATTTATTCATTTTACTTTTGAGGTAATGAAATTCTCCAGAGGCATAGACTATAAGTTCAATTAAACCTGGTGTTGTGGTCCTGATTGGTTGGGTGAGCATAAAAACTGGGTCTTTAAGAAACTGCCCAGATTCTGGAGCTCTTATGCTGAACATCAACTGGTAAAGCTTGAGATGTGTCGTAAAGCTGTGTGGAATTTATGGTGTTGGCAGAGATATAGAATAGAAACATTAGTGGAAAAAGTACCAATTGGAGAAGTTCTCAAACTATAGGAATTTTGTTTGCCTGGCCATGATGTACGGGGCAGAATGTGATGCATGATCATCACCAAATAGAGTTTATTTCTTTAGAAATAGGCTTAGGGTTGGGTTATATACATGTTGGGTCTTTGTTCCCAAGGGTTTTTTTTTATGTAATAGGTCATTTTAATTAGCCTAAATTAGGGGTATAAAGGTTGCATATGGGATTAGTTCAATACTAAGTTATTTTTATTGAACCGGTTTGGAATTAGTTGCATCCAATTGGTTCAATGGGTCTAATTTAAGTGAAGTGTTTCTATTGGTCAATAGGTCCTTATATTCTATTGACCAACATAGAATCTTCTTTAAATTAGTTGTTTTAAGTAGATTCTTTTATTTTAAATTAGTAATTTTATTTCAATTAGGACCCTTCCACGATTTTAAGTGAGGAGGTAGTTAGAATGTATTAGGATTTGGCCTTAGGCCTTTATTATAAATAAAGTGGATCGTGGGAGGCTACCCCACATTGAGATTTGAATTTAAAAAAGACAGAATTCGTGGCTGCTTGCTGCTGCTCCTTGCTTCTTGCTCCCTTGTGAGTGTATGCATCCTTATGGGTTTATCAAGGTGGAAGGGTGGGTGGATTCCTGCGACTCTTTACGCCATGACGGCTGGGAGGATCTCTCTTCGAAGGTGGTTTCATCCTTCAACGATTCAAGCTACTGCCGGTGGATTCCAGTGTGAGTTTGGATTTTAAATTTCTGTTTTACCTTTCCTTCCCTTCCCATTCGATCCCCTTTAATTTTCTGTTTTAATCTCATAAACCCTAGTACTCTAAATTCTGTCCAGCCATATCCTAACATCAAAACCCCTTCAAAATTCAGACATAGCATCCTTATCACAACCTAAGAGTGTCAATTAGGACGGTTCCCGATATTTGGGATGGGACGGTACCGGTATCGGTACCAAAAGTGCCAATCCCAGTACCGTCCCATTTAATTTACGGGACCAAACCTAGATCCCAGTCCCGATTACTAGCGGGTTGGGACGGTACCGGTTCTTAAACGGTTCTAGGCACTGTAAAAAAAGGGAGAAGAAATTTAATTGTTTCTAACAAGGCGGGTTTATTAGTGTTGTGGAATTTTTTCACTATCATGAAATCTAAGTGGTCTATTGCTTTTTATAAAGCAACTTAAATTATGAAATCATAGTTTTACTTCTTCAAACTCCCTAAGATCACATGTAATAAGCTTCTCATTTTTTTTAAATTTAGAGAAGTCCTATAAAATGGAAGAATCCCGTTGTGTTTCCTCTTTGATTTTTCCAAACAAAACTCTATTTATCACACATGTCACATGGTAGTATAGTACGAAGTACGAAGTGCAAAAAGGAAGAACCTGGTAGATGTAGTTGGTCGAGGGAGGAGGGAGGAGGGAGTAACACTGTAGCAGGTTCTGTGATGAGAGACTTCAAGCTACGGCTATTGACCTGTTGTTTCTCTTCGTATTGGACAATTAGTGGAACCCTAATGAATCGTAATTCTTATACCCTTAAAATTCTTGTATACTCTTTGTTTTTAAACGGTACTAGTCGGTACCATCCGGTACCTAATAGGTATTTGGTACCATTGGGAATCCGGTCCCAGAACTGTCCCGCCCCATTTATCATTCGGTACCAAAATCAGAAACCAGTACCGTCCCATTTACTAATGGGATGGTCCGGTACCGGGTTTTACCGGGACGGTATTGGGACGGTTCCCAGTTCCGGTCCCAAATTGACACCCTTATCCCAACCCTTTCATTCAATCCAGCTTTGGGCTTGATTAGATCTGTCCAACCCTAAAATTCCTCTTCTCCATTAAACCCTAAAAAAATCCTAAATTTTTATTTAGACATATTCAGCCATCAGAAAACCTCCCTGCTGCAGTCGAACCTTCCCCCTAGCCCCTCTAATACTCGACCTCAGCCCTAGCCCATAACTCCAACTCAAAACCCTAGTTTAGTAATTTTTCCTAATTCTAAAACCCGAAACCCTAACCCTAATTCTGCAAAAAATTTAAACTGATCCAAATCCAATTATTTTTATCCCACAATGACCCCCTAGACCTGCCTATTAAAGCCATATAAAACCCATTCCCAAATTCCCATCCTAAACCCTAAAATTTGGCCTAAACAGCCCCTAATCAACCCCAAACAGCAGGCTTGACCAGAACCTATTTTTACCTGGCTCCTAGTAGGATTATCTCCTATTCTAGGACTATATTAACTTGGTATCAGAGCCATGGATGAACATGGCCATCCGGTGCTACCACAACCAGCCAACCTCATGGCAGCAATGTTAGAGATGTTTCAGAAGTTCATTGCTGAGCAAAAGGCTATATTTGAAGAGATCAACACTAAACAGAGGACTATCGCTGAAAGTGTTGCACCTGATTGAGCAACGACAGGTTACTCCTCATAGGGACATCAACATTCCCCTAAATGAGGACAGATATCAGGTCCAGTCCCAAGTTTGCCAACCTCTTAGAAGGCATAGGGAAGACAGAGATATGCACAAGGATTACAAAGAAGACATGTATAGAGAATACAAATTTACATTGCCAAAGGAAATTGAGAGGGCACAAGTTGAAGATAAAGCTGAAGTGGCAATGAATTGTGATGAAAAGAAAGAGACAGCCCCTATAGCTTCAAAGATGAACAGTCAACATGTAGAAGACCCTACTGAAGTGGTCAATGTCGAAGAAATCAAAGAAGACAAAGCGGGAACAGCAGAAGATGAAGAGGTGGTTGAGAACACTCCACAGGAAGGCAATGACCTTCAAGATGCTGTTTTTGAAAAGGTGAAGTTTGTGGCTCAAGTGTTCAATAGGAAGGTTGCTAACACTGAAGACTCTATGGACAAAACATACACAGTTGCTGCTGATTCAGAAAGCGAACACATGGAGTTTGTTATGCCACCATGGTTCTTCGAAGAGAAAGCTCCACACCTTGGAGATTTTATCTCTAATGTTCCTGCCTCACTGGAATTCTGTTTGGGGATGGTCAAAGCTGCTGGTCACATGTTGATTCCCCCTCATCACTACAAAATTCAAAGACGAATTTCTAGCTGGGGAGAGTTGATGCAGGATCATCACCAAATAGGGCTTATTTCTTTAGAAATAGGCCTAGGGTTGGGTTATATACATGTTGGGCCTTTGTTTCCAAGGGTTTTTTTTATGTAATAAGCCACTTTAATGAGCCTAAACTAGGGGTATATAGGTTGCATACGGGATTAGCCCAATACTTAGTTATTTTTATTAAACCGATTTAGAGTTGGTTGCATCCAATTGGTTCAATGGGTCTAATTTAAGTGAAGTGTTCCTATTAGTCAATAGGTCCTTATATCCTATTGACTAACATAGAATCTTTTTTAAATTAGTTGTTTTAAGTAGATTCTTTTATTTTAAATTAGTAATTTTATTTCAATTAAGACCCTTCCACGATTTTAAGTGAGGAGGTAGTTAGAATGTATTAGGATTAGGCCTTAGGCCTTTATTATAAATAAAGTGGATCGTGGGAGGCTCCCCCACATTGAGTTTTGAATTTAAAAAAGACAGAATTCGTGGCTGCTTGCTGCTGCTCCTTGCTCCCTTGTGAGTGTATGCATCCTTGTGGGTTTATTAAGGTAGAAGGGTGGGTGGATTCCTGCGACTCTTTATGCCATGACGGCTGGGAGGATCTCTCTTCGAAGGTGGTTTCATCCTTCAACGATTCAAGCTACTGCTGGTGGATTCCAGTGTGAGTTTGGATTTTAAATTTCTGTTTTAGCTTTCCTTCCCTTCCCACTCGATCCCCTTTAATTTTCTGTTTTAATCTCATAAACCCTAGTACTCTAAATTCTGTCCAGCCATATCCTATCATCAAAACCCCTTCAAAATTCAGACATAGCATCCTTATCCCAACCCTTTCATTCGATCCAGCTTTGGGCTTGATCAGATCTGTCCAACCCTAAAATTCCTCTTCTCTATTAAACCCAAAAAAAACCCTAAATTTCTGTTTAGACATATTCAGCCACCAGAAAACCTCCCTGCTGCAGCCGAACCTTCCCCCTAGCCCCTCTAATACTCGACCGCAGCCCCAACCCATAACTCCAACTCAAAACCCTAGTTTAGTAAATTTTCCTAATTCTAAAACCCGAAACCCTAACCCTAATTCTGTAGAAAATTTAAACTAATCCAAATCCAATTATTTTTATCCCATAATGACCCCCTAGACCTGCCTATTAAAGCCATATAAAACCCATTCCCAAATTCCCATCCTAAACCCTAAAATTTGGCCTAAACAGCCCCTAATCAGCCCCAAATAGCAGGCTTGACCAGAACCTATTTTTACCTGGCTCCTAGTAGGATTATCTCCTATTCTAGGACTATATTAGAATGTTAGGCAGTTAAGAAGTGTCATATTGATAAGCTTTGTGTAGCAGAGATGAGGATGTTACGGTGGATGTGTGGAAAAATAAGGAAAGATAAAGTATGGAATGAACATATGAGAGCGGACTTGGGAGTTGCATCAATCAATGACAAGCTCCGAGAGAGTCGCCTAAGGTGGTATGGTCACATTCAAAGGAGACCTAGGGAAGCCCCAGTAAGGAGTGCTATGATTCAGATTGAAGGAGCTAAAAGAGCTATAGGAAGACCTAGAATGACTATAGGAGAAGTGGTAAGAAAGGACATGCATAGTCTACGCTTGGTCCCAAGTATGAGCTCGGACAGAGCCTATCGGAGGGCAAGGAACCATGTCGCAGACCCCATTTAGTTGAGTTTATCCTGAACGTGTTGGGTTGTGCCTTCTACAGCTTTCATCTTTCTATTTATTTGCAATCTTCCATTTGTCATTTCTTTGTCTTTTCTCATCTCTTTCCCCATCCCTCTGCTCCAATCTTTTCTTCTTTTTTTTTTTGCGTATATCTATGTTTTTTCTATTTTGTTTGTTTGGATCCATGTAGCCAACCCTATTAAGTTGGGATAAGCTTGTGTTTGTTGTTGTTGTTGGAGAAGTTCTCAAACTTCTGTGGTATTCTCGCAAACAAGTTTGCAAAATTCCTATGCTCTGTGGAATTCCCTAATCTCTGTGGAAATTTAGTAGGCAAATCAAGAAATGTGGGATTGGGATCTCATTATTAGAGATTATTTTAGTTTATCTTCAACATCAGTTCATTTGGATGATACGTTGAGTGGATTATTGTGCCAGCCTAGTATGGTTATAATGTAATTTTGTATAGAATTTTTTGGAACTTTTTGCTACCCTTATAAATTTTTGCTTGAAATATTGTGAAATCCCTTATCTCTCAATACTAAAAAGGTCGTCGCGTAAGATCACTGAGGCTCTCATTGGTATCATTTTTATTTTTGATATTTGTCTATTTAACAAACATCATTAATGAAAATCATTTTTTGTCAAAACATAAAAATCATTTGGTAACCAATAGGCATAATAGATTGTATACTAAGAAATAGTTTTGGTGTACCTATGTCCATAATGATTTTTATAACTTAATTCAACAATCACGAATCAGAGAACCACAAAGCCCCCCAGTTTGCTCTCCCAATAAAACCATCTACTTTGTCAGCTATTGTGTTGCACAACCTGCTTTCTCTAAAGATTGCTCCATAGGAATGTAAGGCGACTCAGTTCTGTGCAGGTACTTGGCCGAGTATGAATCACCAAAGGTGGCCATTGCTCTAAACACACACACACCTGTGAGCATTTACAAATTTGTCCTCAAAATATATCCATTGCAACGTGCATATTAATTCAGCGAAAACCCATAAACAACTTTGGATCTATTTTTAGTTTTTGTGTTTTTTCAACCTTTTTTAAACAGAAATAGGCTCCATAAACGATACCAAACGCAAACAAAAATATATTGGGGTTAAAATACAAATGATACCAAAGAGGCCTTTAGACTATTTATTTCAATAGTAAAATAGCCAACCCCCCAAAAATTTTGTAGAATAGGGTTTTGTAGAATTCTTTTCCATCATGATTCCAAAAATTGGGATTGGATCGTTGATTTCGATCAATAAAATTAAAATTGGGTGTATCTAGTTCTCGATTCTTGGTTTGTAGATAAATGTGAACCTAAAACGATGCAGGAAACAAAAAAATAGAAATCACAAAAAAAAAAGTCACAATCGAACACAAGGATTTACGTGGTTCAACAAGATGGCCTACGTCCACGGTGAGATGAGACCTGTTTCACTGTCAATGGAGAATATAGTTATAGTCGTTCATCCTCACACGTTTCTCAAATTGATTAGCGCACTTACGTGAGCGATGAAATACAAGACATCAAAACCCTCAACAATCACTTCATGATTCAAATATTGGAACAGATGGAGAATCGGGTTGTATCAGCTGATTCCAATCCAACCCGATTCCATCGAAATTATGATGGTCACGTGGCAACTTCATGGGCATCAGGAAAAAAGAATGAAACTTTTTGAGAGAATTGAGAAAGACAGAGAGAGGAATGGAAGGGTAGGGGGAGAGAGAGTTGCATAGGGGCTTATGGGATACAACCCACCATGGCTTTGTCTTCTGGCACTTCCTCTGCTTTATTCCAGTCTTAATGTTTGCCACTGTAGCAAATGTGGCAGAAGGCTTATGACTTACCTTTTGGGGCTTGTATGCACTGATTGAAGAGAATTCAACCCCAAAGATGACAGAGATGGCCTCAGCAATGATGGTGGCATCAAGGGGCTCGCTGGGAAATCAATGTAGGTGTTGGAAGATGTGGAATACCAAATCAAAATTTGGCCCTCGAGAACGCCTCCTTAGATGCATTAGGGTATTTGTCAATCATACAACAAAGAGGGGTTAGGGTTACCTTGAGATTCACAAAGGTAAATCCTCTAATAGAATGCAACACTTATACTCATCACCACCCGATGGAAGAAACTCCTTCAATAGTGAAACCCTAAAGAAGAAGAGACTTTCTCTTCCACTCCCTACAACTCTCGCTCGATTATAAATTCACAATTCAATAGAATGATTAGGGTTTTTCATAGCCATCATATTTAGAACCAAGCCTCATTAAAACCAATGGTTGTGATCGAGCCAAGTGGTGTGATCCAAAAGCATGATGTCAGAACTTATCGTTTGTCGTAGATAAGGACAATCCATGTGAGATGTAACGATTTCATCTCCAAATAATAGAAACTTTCATAATGTATTCGTCTCTTCATTTATCAACATCACATAATGGACATACGGGTACAGAAACGAACATAACCAAAAACCCTAATCTGTCGAACGAGTAATATTAGAGTCTTAATCGGTGATCAGACATAAAATCATTCTTAGAACACTTAAAAAATATAATTATATATTTATAATAATATTTTAAAAATACTTTTTTATGGATTCGCTTTCTTAGTCAATTAGTAAAACGGATTTCTCCTTTGAAAATATCTAATTTGTGAATTATGGAATTCTCTCCCAAAGCTACGGAACTTACGATTTATTAGAAAGTAGAATTACCAACTTTTACACGAATTTGAAAGTGGATGAGATCGGGTGAGTGGTCTCAGTTGGAGATGGGATTGCACATGTTTATGGATTGAACGAGATTTAAGCTAGGGAGATGATTGAATTTGCCTTGTAAATAATTTACAATACTACCACCGGTACCGAAATTTTCCTCCAACCATAGTCAGACAACTCTCTCGAGTTGTTTACCTTTCGGTAAGTAAATATCTTGTTGAGCATTTCTTTCATCTAAAGCAAAACACTGTAAGCCGAGCATACCGATATGTATCTAGTGTAGGCGTCGACCTTTGGTACACCAATGGTAAGGACCTCTCAGGTATAGGAACAAAATAATTATTAGAGATTCTTGTTGCACAAAAAACTGGCGATATTTCTTACAAGAATCTCGAATGGTGATCACGTTCAACACACATATGATATGAATGCTCACACTTATATTTTGCAATCACATTATGAGAATATATAGTGTGACAACCGTATGAATAGCTCAATTTGATACCTATTTGTGAACACTTTTAAGGTCACGTAGGGCAACCATCATACATTAAATATCAATGCAAAGTAATAAATTCCCTAACTATTGAAATGGATTTGATGCACACACACACACACACACACACACACACACACACACACACACACACACACACACACACATACACACACACACACACACACTCACACACACACTTATATATCCAACAATCTCCCAATTGTACAAAAAGCCAATACCCTATCAATCTTACACTCCTATTCTCAACATGTTTATTAAATATAATTGGCGTAACTCCCTTCGTCAAGGATCTAATAAATTGTTTGTAATGTCAACCTTAGTAATACTGATATCACCACACAACATGGTCTCCTTGATGGGATTATACTCGCGCTCCACATGCTTATTTCTCGGGTGTGCTCTTGGTTCCTTTGCTCTAGCTAAGGCTCCCTTGTTTTAATGACCAGCCAAGGTGTTGTTCCATGTTCCTCCAGATACAATTGGATCCACGGATCCCTAGAGTTATAGAGTGTGTATTCTTACCAGTACAGAGCTCAGTGGTAGTTCACAGAAAGTGAATTGGATAGAAAAAAAAAAAAGAAAAGAAAAAAAGATACCAAGACTAGGCAACTCCATTGAGATGGAAGACTCTGTAAAGATAAGCAAAATATATGAATTTAAGAAAAGTCATAGCAAGAGAATTCCAAAGAAAACCAGATAAAGAAAGCCAAAGCAAGAGAATTAAGAGCAAACCAGATAAAGAGAGCTAAAGTAAGAGATTCACGAAGATAACCAAACAAAGTAAGCAAAAGTAAGAGACTAAGACTAGCAGCGGAAAAAAGTATAACAAATAAAACAATTTATAGTAAGGAATTGATAGACCAACAGACACAGAAAGATTACAAGTCACAGTAACAAAGCAACTGATAAATATTGTTTTCAGATATTGTGTTCATTATTTATGAGTTTCATCCATGACAACTATTTTGTAAGATCAGACATAGTAAGCCGGATGAGTTTACAGGAATTACTTTTGTTGCTTATAGACATTTTGTGATATACTTAAGATGGATAGATGTTTTGATGTAAATTCACATATATAGGTTGTTAGAACTCCATAGATAGATGTTGATGAACAATTGATTTGGACAGTTATATTGGTACAATTGCATAGTTATAGATTTTTAGAATGGAAATTGACAGATGAATGTGGATACATAGTTACCAGTAATAGATGGATGTTTATGTGGATATATAATTACATGTGATAGATGGATACTTATCTGCATATAAAATTACAGGTGATAGTTGGATTTTTATGGAATTATATAGGTACAAGTCATGGATGGATGTTATTATAATGTGACTGTCGTTAACAGGTTTTTAAATGTTAATAGAGATGTTTCTTGTTATTCTGCTATAGTAAAATCATGTGTCTCTATTATTATTTGAAGTGGAGTTATAGCTTCCATTTTTACCCGGATTTGGGGGCACTACATGCACACTTTTTTTCTCTTCTCCTAGAGAAGCGAACCATTTTTATTATTACATGCAGATAATATTTTTCAAGATATCCATTTGGAAAGGCAATTTGTGCATCCATCTGTCATATCTCATAACCATAATGTGTCACTATACACAATAAAATCCAAATGCATTTTATCATCATCACTAGTGAAAAGGTTTCATCATAATCCATCCTTTTTTGTTGGGTGCACTCTTTCGTTTCTTGCTTTGAAATATTCTATTTTTTCATCATCACCCTTTTTCCTCTTAGAGATCCACTTACATCCAATGAGCTTTATGCCTTCTAGTGGATCCATAAGAGTCTAGACATGATTATAATACATAGAATCAATCTTTGAACTCATCGCATCAATCTAATGGTGTGTGTCTATATCACATAATTTTTCACTATAGTTATTGGAATTAGAATCTGAAGAATCAGATATCATGTAGAATTCTTCTAACTTTGCATCATCCTCAATGAGTAAGGTATAGCGAACTAAAAGTTTAACAATCCTCCTACTATGTCGAGGCTCACTAGGTGGTTCCATAACACGTGAAATCTTAGTGATAGATTTAGTCGGTACTGACAAAGTATCATCACTGATAGATGACCACTAGTTCAAATTTGGGAGTGATCGTATCCTCCTCAAGAAATGTCATTAAGGATGTCAACGGATATTCGAAATCCTTATTCAATCAGTGTCTATATCCATTTAGGAGAATTCGAATCCGTCCGAAACTAATCGGATATGAATATGATAATTCCTCTATCCGACCGATTATTATCCAATTCGCTTAGCAATCCAACAATAATAAAATATCTAAAATATATCTTTGTCTCTGTCTATCCGATTATTACCTTATTGGATTTTGTTTTCTTATTTTTATAATTTTATAAGTTAAGATAATGAGATTCTTTTTCTAGATGTTCTATTGGTTTATATATATATATACTAGTAAACATGCATGTGTGACCATGTGTGGGTGCAAAGAAGAGATATTAGAGAGGGGAGGTTGCTTGTGGAGAAAGGGAGTTAAGAAATTAGTTTGTAAACATAGTAAGAGGTTTCCATATATGAAATAGCAACTCAAACGTGTTCATTCAAAAATAGACAAGATCTCGTAATTCGTGAATAGACTTCCGATAACAAATCAGATTTCTTCTCCCATAAGTGTGGTATAATTTTACCTTGGCGAAAACCCAAACTTAGTGACATGTCTTTACAAATTATCGGCAAGAACTCCCATCAAACATATTAGGACAGCATGGGTGCATAGAAAATGACTTGATCAATAGGCTCATTCTTGAAAATAACTCTACAAAGTAGTATTTCCTTAAAATTATAAGAGAAAAACATCCATAAAAATTAAAACAAAAAAGTTAGTACGTAATATAAAGATACATGAAATTGGAAATTAACTAAACAAATGAATACCTTCATCATTTCCCACGAGGAATTGTTGCTTGGAGAAGAATCAAGAACTGTCTTAGACTGTTAGACAGCTAAAACACCTAATGGCTCAACCGTAGGATAGAAAGTCTTGGGATTAGTTTCAACCTCTCAATCATACTCAAATTGGGCCACATAATTGCTACAGACAATCTCTCACAATCCCATCATTGCATATAACATCCCGAAGAATGGCCATTAAATTTTTGAACAGTGTTCAAGGTTCACTTAGTCTTCCAGATGAATGAACAAGCACTTCTCTAGAAGAAATAGAATGCACCAACTCCTCATACGGGGTTCAAACCTTGAAAGAAATAGCTCTTTATCAGACCAACTAAAATGATGCACTATATTCAAAAAAAAGTCTGCAATTCTACTTCAAGTTATATATAAATAACAAAAATTTACCCCACTTCTGTTAGTTTCAACAAACATCCCAGCAGAGACAAGAAGAATTATCGCAAAGCTTTATTCCCATTTAACAAACTTGAATCAATTTGTTAATAATCCTGTAGTCAAATTCCTGAATTATTCCCATGTCCAATTCTTAATCCGAGATAAGCTTGGTACTGGATTCCAAGATCTATGATTTCATTTCCAATTGCAAATCTCTGTTCAAATATTTTCTCACCTATCTAAGTTCAAAGAAGCAAGCATAATTGACCAAATATAACTCCAAATCAAGTGAAAACAGGTCATATGTTGAGGTTTATGTGAATTCCTCTTTATCTTTGTTCCCTGGTGAACTTGAGTGGCAATTGCAAGAATTAAAAGCACATGCAAGAAGACACGAGCAATTTTTTTTGTTTTTTTGGTTTCAAGAGGACAAGAGTAATGATACCTACCAAAGACTACCTATCCAATCCATTAAAAGTTAAATGCATGTGCAAAGAATACAATTTTTTTGAAGTTTATGGTAGAAGAAAAAGTTTAGTAGGAAAGAAGGTAATAAGTGAAAAAAGATTAAAAAAATACGATGAAAGATGAACTCACTTTGTAAGAAGTTTCATTTTACTCTTCATGAATAGATGAAAGAACGGTTACAGAGACCTACAGAGAGAGAGAGAGAAAGATAAATATGCACGTGCATTTGCACGCACGATTTTATAAGCCTGTACAAAATCTTCAGAGGAACGAAATTCGAAAAAAAAAAAATTAAGTACACAGAGAAACAAGTGGAAGCAAATCACTGAAGAGATGACTTAGAAGTAGGCATATATAATGATATGTCCAATGCAGGTAGACCTTAAGTGGAATAAGAAACATCATTTGTGAAATGCAGCTATGAACTGAAAACTGCTTAAAATCAATCTCAACCCATCTAATCATGATTACATATTAGAAACTTATTAGTCTAATTTTACAAAAAAAAAAGAAGAAAAAAAAAAAAAGGAGATTGATGCATACAAGTAAAATGAAGGTTCAATGAGCTCTAAATTGTAAACATCTTTGAGTTCAATATTCATCAGAAAGACATGGATAAATTTAAAGTATCACCAAGAATCCAAGATTGAGATATTAGAGAAGGAAACATGAAGCTGAAAAACCGGATCCTAACAAATCTCAATTATCAACCCTCTCCAACAGGATTGATATAGAATGCAATACGGCCAAATTAATCACATTGTCCCACCAGTGAATAAGGGATATCTAAGCCTGAAAGAATACTCTTCAACCAAAAAATCATAATAAAGAAATAAAAGTTGAAATAGGATTCAATTGCCACTTTTGGCAGAGTCAAGGCCCTAAGTTTAGAGTATTAAGACTATTCCAGTGTTCCCCACAACCATCGTTGAGTTTCATCTCAAGCATTTCACTGGTAATATCCCAAATGTAAATACAGATCCATATTGGATGTATGGTAGGTAGGGGTGTAAATGAATAGCCGAAATCCATTTCTGTATCCGTTTAGCACTATCCAAATCTGTTCGTAAGCTAAACGGATGCGGATACGGATAAACTATAGCTATCCGAAAAGCTATATTTACATGTAAACGGATAAAATATCCGATCCGTATCTGTTTAGCACTATCCGAATCCGTCCGATAACCAATTGGATGCGGATGCGGATATAACACTATCCGAGCCGAATCCAATCCGTTTACAGCCCTAATGGTAGGTAGAGCTCCATATTGTATGAGGCATAGAGAATGACCTAAGGAAAATGCGTACATTAAAATCATCTCATCCCCATAGCAAGCAGAAGAGAATAAAAAACACTTGACAAGATGAATCAAGTCTCAGGAAAGGCACATGCTTCCAGCACTAAGCAGTCCTTTACCGCTGGTGCTATTTCAATGGATAATGACTAAATGTTCAGTATTGTCTCTCAAATAGGAAGGGATTCAAGGATTGTAGGGGAAGCACTGGTTCAGGCTATGCCAGACGTTCAGAAGCTGTTTGAAATCAAATCGAGATGGATGCAACTACCCACTCACCCTTATATAGGCAATAAGGCATAAATAAATAAATAAAAAGTTGCAGAAATTACATACATTCAAGTAGAGATGCAACTCCACCAGCCAATCCAGATAATCAAAAAGTTGCAATCACATTAAATTGAATAACTTAAAAGTCCAACATTGTCTTTCCAAAGCCCAAAGGAGGGTTCACATTGACTTTCTAGGAAACTTGCAAGTTCTTTTCTGAACACACAGAGAGAGAGAGAGAGAGAGAGAGAATAAACACTGTCCAGAATCCAATCTCCAGAATTTGGTAAGATATTTTGATATTTTTATTCCTTTTTTTTTGGGTCCAGAAATCTATAAATTATTTTTAACTGGCCCGAGTGGCAGTTGGGGTTCCTAACTGTCTAACAAACTACACGAAAATTGTTTACTTTGCATTAACTTTCCATTTGCCTAACTGTCTAACAAGGATATTCTACCATTTGCAAATAACAAACCATACAAGAGAGTAGCAAGAAATAAGTTTCTTATGATTTGCCATCAGAACTTGCATCCTAAATGGTTATATTAGCTTCAACTTCGCAAAAGCCATGATAAAGTAAGAAGCAAATAATCAATTTTTTCTGTCCTGTAATGAGAGCAAATTTCTGCATACCTTCATGTAGTTTCTAACATGAGTGAAATGTTCAGGGATACTCCACCTTTTTAAAAGACCAAGAGCAACCTCCGGATGGTACAGTTTAGGTGCCAAGCTTATATCAACAGTAGTAACGTTATCCCCATGAATATACGGCCCCTACAATGGTTAGATTATAGTACATGAAAATCCCACAAAAACGTATAGATCCTTGAAAACACAATGGTAGAAGACACAACCAATAGCGAATGGATAGCAGTGATCAGCATAGACTGTTGGAAATAGCCTATTACTATCGGTTCTCTTCTATTCTTTCCACACTGAGCAAGATTGTTCTGGAGAGAAAAATTAAAGGAAGCCAAGAATCAAAATACATGATTAGGTTAAAACGAAAATAAAAATAGGAACTCCAAACATCCAAACAAAAATCAAGTCATGGTACTTGTATAGAACTTGAGAGGACTCCCACTTTATAGGATGATGTTGTTGGACAAGTGTGTGTCCATCAAACCCGGTTCGGTTCACCTTTGTATTGAACATTTATACATTTTAGTTTGAAGTTATCACAGGCGATATAAACTTTTTGAGCATTATGTGTCCTTAAGTTTTATTTAAAATGGTAGTCACGACTAGGGTTTGGGCTGGGCACCCTTATCATATGGTCATCTTATTGGGTATGCCTAGACATGTGATGTTAGGGTACGAATGCGAGTGCTCACATGTTTGATGTATGCATTGGCGAAGAATCTACTTTGTCGATTCCCTCATGTATTACTGCCAGATGTAGGAAGGGATAGACATGTGTCACCGACACCTTGTGCCTGAGGGAACCTTGTCACTGCAAAGTGTGATCGCATTCTTTGATTCATCAATGACTGAGACTCAAGCGAGTCAAAGCCGGTGTTCTGGGAATGCGTGAACACTTTGTGAGTGAAGGAGTTATCCAACATGGTCATCACTGCCCGATTGGGGAACACCAAGATTGAGGAATTTGGATCCAGTGCCGTTTTGGAAATGGTTTTGCAAAAATCTATTTTACATAAAATGATAGATTATTTATGATTATTTTGAATAAAGTGTTTTATCGAGTTTTGCGGGACCCGATCAGATGCACAGACGCTCTTATATGGACATGTACTATGGATTGGGGTTTGGCAATACATGTGTACATGCCCTAGATTCCATAATGATGGCGTTGATTAGTGGGGGGGTTGTATATGATAAATTGTTATCATATAGGGAGTTATTTAGAATTTGCTATTTTAATTGGTTCTTTATTTATTTAATGGATATGGTGCTAATTATAATTATCCATAAATATTAAATAAAGAAACTCATTAATACTTTCTCTATTAGATTCTGCTTCTTCACATTTTTGAAGCACTCGGAGTTTAAACAGAACTGCCAGACTGAGAGAGAGAGAGAGAGTATGACTCTCACTAGGATTAGTGTAATCCATCAGGGCTTTAATTAAACCCTCATCTACAAAAGGGGACCAAAACACAGAGGGGACACACAGTGCTTTGCGTTTCAGCTTGGCCCCCTCTCTCCTGCGTTTTGGTCTCTCTCTCTCCCTCTTGTGATCTCTCTCCTTCTTCTAGTTTCTCTCACCTATGTTTGAGAGTTAGGGTTTGTGAAACCCTAGACACCATCGGAGGTTCAGATCTATTTATTTGGAGCGGTCACTAGAGGAAGAACCATTGTCTATTGGAGGAGCAACACTTGAGGCTCACCAGGTTAGCAATTCTTGATTGATTCCTTCACTTTTAATTATTTAATATTTATGGGATGCAAAAGAAACTCGAATCGATTTATTTCCGCTGCACATTCGAGTATGGGATGGATCCCTCTTGCCATGTGATGGATTAGAGATTATTTTCTCTGTCCCTATTGTGTTCTGTAATTGCATGGGACACAACGGGGAAGGAGAAACCCTAATAGGGATGCACCAGGGTTCCCATGGGCGACCATGGGAAACCCTAAAAATAAAATGGGGCACCCATGGGACACCATGGGATAACCCAGGGGGTGCAAAACCCTAATTTTCAGTATACTGGTTTCCTTAGGGAACCATGGTTTGATCCCTGGATCGTAGTTTTGTCTACAGTGTGGTATCAGAGCCACCTTTCCCACCCTTGAATATTGAATAATTAATGGTTAATATGATTATCATGAGTGGGATGCAAGTTGGCACATGGGTGGTTATATTATGGTTGTTGTAACAACCTTCCTCTGTGCACATGGGTAGTTACAAGGTTGTTAGTGTAACAACTTACCCATGAAAAGACCGGTGGGGCGATAGACGAAGGCAGGGCCTAGCTTGAAGACAGAAGGCTCAGGGCAAGGGATTTGTACCTCGGTTTGGATCGCAACAGGCAGAAGTGAGCGCTTCTGCGCCAGTGTTGTTTCTACCTCTTGCGCCACCACGGGTTCTACAGGTTTTCTGGCCATGGCAACAGGAAGGAGGAGCTTGGCGAACTGAAAGGTTTAGAGCAGGGAGAGAAAGCAAGGCAACAAAGAGCTTTAAGAGGGGTCCTCGTTAAGGAGCAAGGGCTTTAATGGAGGATGGAACTTGAGCCCTCATTTATGGGCCAGCGGGAAGTTTGAATTTCAAACCTTCCAACGACCTGAGAAGATGAAGAGACAGGAAAGTTTGGTGCAGAAAATCAGCCAGGAGCAGCTGTCGTTTCGACCTTCCCAACCAGCACAACCCCCTTATGAGCTTAGGCCATGTGGCGCCGCTCAAGGAGGTTGTGAGGGGCATTATTTGCAGCCAAAACCCGTCAGTTCAGATCAGGCCGAGCTAGGAGGGCCAAGGTTGGACAGGCAGGTTGTGGGCCATGAACGGGAGAGGGTGCGCAGAACGTGGCTACAATCCATCGGTTAGGGGTTGGGCCACGTGTCAGAGGCGCAAGAAGCGCTGAACAAGGAACCGCATCGCCCGAGGAACGTAAAGGAGTGTAGCAGAGGTGGACCCCACCACTGCCTTGGCAGTTGGAGACAGGATAGGCTTGATGGTGCGCGTGGCAGTACCTGATTGGGGCTGAGAGACATGGACCGAAAAGGGTGGCTCTGATGGGATTAACCGTAAGAACTGATAGCAGGGGGAGCTTATCCTATATAAGGAAGGCAACAGATCTAGAGAAGGACACACAAACATACCTGACAAGACCAGCATTCATTTTTATCTTCTTTACATTACTGTTTTTGTCTTTTACTTCGTTCTTTGCTATTTTTGTCGTTATTTGGGCTGAAGGAATGTACGGTCACATGCTTGGAGAGACGAGGGTGTATGCACAAGGCTCACGTCCATATCTGGTATGACTGATTAGTATATTCATTGTTTCAGTTTCATTATTGTTTGTGTCCAAATCTCTCTTTTCTTCATAGATCGATAGTGTTTCGGATTGTGACTTGCGGTTGTTGGACGGCCAGGCTGTGGGCCGTGAATGGGAGAGGGTGCGCAGAACGTGGCTACAATCCATCGGTTAGGGGCTGGGCCACGTGTTAGAGGCGCAAGAAGCGCTGAACGAGGAACCACGTTACCCGAGGAACGTAAAGGAGTGTAGCAGAGGTGGACCCCACCACTGCCTTGGCAGTTGGAGACAGGATAGGCCTGATGGTGCGCGTGGCAGTACCTGATTGGGGCTGAGAGACATGGACCGAAAAGGGTGGCTCTGATGGGATTAACCATACAAACTGATAGCAGGGGGTGCTTATCCTATATAAGGAAGGCAACGGATCTGGAGAAGGACACACAAACATACCTGACAAGACCAGCATTCATTTTTATCTTCTTTACATTACTGTTTTTGTCTTTTACTTCCTTCTTTACTGTTTTTGTCGTTATTTGGGCTAAAGGAATGTACGGTCACATGCTTGGAGAGACGAGGGTGTATGCACAAGGCTCACGTTCGTATCTGGTATGACTGATTAGTATATTCATTGTTTCAGTTTCATTATTGTTTGTGTCCAAATCTCTCTTTTCTTCATAGATCGATAGTGTTTTGGACTGTGACTTGCGGTTGTTGGCTTAACCCAAAAGACCTTAGAGCTACTCAGGCAAGAGGGAGACCGACTTGCCTGGTTAGGAGTCAGATCAGGCCGTTTTCGGCCTCGTTTAAACCTACGCAAAGGTTTTGGCATGCCCGCGCTATTCGCACCACGTGCATATCCCTGTGCGTGAGTGTTTGGGATTTTTGTCACCAACAATTGTATTAACGGCTAGGGCTGTAACTCTCTCTTGTATTTAGATATTCTCCTATTGGAGATCAATCTCAATGAAGAAATAATATTCTCCAACATTGAGCAATATTGTAATCAATGGCTAATTCATTAGCGGTACTCTTAACCGTGGTTATGAGAATGAGAGAGTCAAAGGCAAGGGTACTGTTCAATAGCGTCCAAAAAGCCAAGCAATTAGGTGTCACAACCGTACGTGACCGGCCGTTTGAACTCATGGTAGCGAGGTGGTGATTTTTCTTCTACAAGAAATGGACCAGCAGCCTTGGGATACCTTTACTTTTTTTGGTTGGACTTTAAAACTATGAGTAGTTTTTTTGACTTTGTAAATATTCTTAAGAAAGACAGGTGTTTTGTCTCGGAAACCCATCACTTGGCTGTGCGAGTTCGGAAGGAAAAACTATCAAAACATGTGGTTAATGATGTATTATTTGAAGTTTCGTTTAGTAATTAATTTTTGGGTCGGTGTTCTTTGTGGGGAAGTGTACGTGGTCTCTGTGTGTGCATAGGAACCAATGAGAGTGCACATTGGCATAATGGAGGCAGAATTTCTGCCTTTCATTGGGACGCGACGATCATTTCACCTCCTGTCAGGGTGTGAGATAAAATAGAACATTATGGATTGGTCAGGTGTAAAATTAGGGCCTGATTTAATCATATGACCCATATTATATTATCCTACGGCCCAGCTTTGTCAAAAATTTATAATCGTAATCATCTTTTTTATTTATTAAATTTTGATATTTAGACAAAATTATGCATTAAATAAGCAGAGAGAATACACAAAAATTTTAACCCTACCTAATCTGCTTCTAGAACTCCTTTCTTCTATTTATAAACTCTGCACCTATCCATTCCATTCCCAACATCGTTTAAGTAAAAAATTAATTACTTTATCTGACCAAAATACCCCTGCATATACTATTATTGTTATGTTTCATCAATTTTTAGGACAGCTTTAATGGTAGTATTTGTCAAGGTGCCAATAATAATAACCAAATGATTGAGTCTCCAGATGTTTAAGGATTTATCCAATAATCCATGTAATAGGTGAAGTTCTAACGTTACAACAACAAAATAAAGAATTAGGCAAAATATATAGAAAAAAATGGGGTGGGTAAATTTTAAATGTAATGGATAAATTTAAGTTATCCGGAGGACAGAAGAACTATCATAATATTCTTTTTTTTTTTTTTTTTTTTTTAATTAGGTGGGTGTATGGAAATATATATATATATTTTTGCTAAAAGATCATGTATATTAAGAAGAAAAAATAAAGTACAAAAGGAGCTGATCGAGCTGGTAACCAACAAAAATCGAGTAGAAGCAAACCCCACCTACGACAAAGCCATCAGAGGGGAAAGCAACTAAATGAACCAAACAAAATAAAGAAACAAAACTAGAACAGATTAATACAATCTGAATCTAGGCCTTCTCTGAGCATCCACCCTCAGCTCTTCCCCCACATGACCAGGCCATGAAAGAATCGGAGTTGAGACTTCAAACTGAGCGGCTGACTTTGCAAGGAAATAAAGCATTGTTTAACATTCCTTAATATACTATGTTGTATTGTAATATGATACAAGGGATTCTCTTATTGAAACCCTACAAGGTGTCAAATAATTTGTAACTTTACTTTTTTTCGCTCTTTTACCTAGTATAAAACTCCATTTGGGAGGCTAGCTGCATTTGGGTGCCTAGAATATGCAGATTAAGGAAGGAGTAGTGGGGCGTTTGGTGGAAAAGAAACATGAGTTTTCCTATAGTTGTTTGGTTGCTCGAGAAACTATATCTAATGTTGCAACAAATAACTTTATTATTGTATTTGGTTCTCTAGAAAATGACAAAAAAAAAAAAAAAAAAAAAGATAAAGGGGAAGGTTGGTAGGAGGTAACAACCTTCATCATCTTCGCTCCTAAAATTTATATTTTTTAATAGGACCCAGTTTTTATGCATGGCCGTGTATGTATAAGGTTGTGCCTTTCAACCGTTGCATGGTGGCAGACAAAAATGTAATAACTTATTTCCCTCTCTCCCCATCCAATAGTTGAAGGCTAGATCGAGTACATAAATCGGCCATGCATAAAACCTTTTGCCCTTTTAATATGAAATCTAGAGGAAAAAAGAAAAGAGAAAAGAGAAAATAATATAAAGGAATATATACGAAAAATCTGTGGGTGAATATTTTCAACTTTTAGAAACATATAAAAGAAAAAAGAAAAAAATATAAGATTATATATAAGAAAATTTTGTATTGTTCAAGAGAACCAAACCCATCTTTAGGGCTTGAAACCATCAAGCTACATTACAGTGTAATTCAATTAATAGCATGTAATAAGGCATAGCTTCATCAAAATATAGAGTAAATAAAAAAAAAAAAAAGGAGGGTTTCTAACAACGGCATTGTAAGAAGAAATCTGCACACTATAACAATGAGGGGTTGGAAAATAGTATCATTCATATGGTGCCTAGGGGAAACTCATATAATCAAAATAAGAGAGTAAATGTCAATGTAGACCCCACTGTTTATTATGTGAGAAGAGTATAAAAAAAATATCTATATAAAGGCGGCGCATGCTTCCTTTCCAATAAAATAAACTTTAGTTTGTCATATCTCCAGAAAATTAAAGTAAAGCACAAATTGATTTTGTGTGTGAATTTTACTGATCATAATGACTTCATGTTTTCATTTTTCTCGCACCTTACAAATGAGTTAATTTTTAACGAACCTGCACTTGGCCCTGGAGACATTTGATATGTTGCACTGCCAAATCCAACATGTCTGCCGTATTTGTTTGCTGCAATGACATTCAAATTTAGGTTTCTTAAACATAATAACATATGTGTGTGTGTGTGTGTGTGTGTGTGTGTGAGAGAGAGAGAGAGAGAGAGAGAGAGAGAGATTAGGGTTATTTATGGGTTATGTGTGTGTGTGTGAGAGAGAGAGAGAGAGAGAGATTAGGGTTATTTATAGGTTAATGAAAGAGAGAGAGATTAGGGTAATTTATAGGTTAATGAGAGAGAGAGAGAGAGATTAGGGTTATTTATAGGTTAATGGAGATTAGGGTTATTTATTGGTTAATGAGAGAGAGAGAGAGAGAGAGCGTTTTTCAGACATTGTTGGGAGATGGTAGGGCCAGATGTGTGTCTAGCCGTGTGGTTCTTCTTCTCTTACAGCCATGTCCCTGCTGGCATCAATAATTGCTTTTTGGCCCTTATCCCCAAAATTGATGGTGTGACCTCCTTGGATAAATTCAGACCTCTACGCATGGGGAACTTCTATTGTAAAATTCTTTCTAAGGTTATGGCTCGGCGTCTAGAGGTGGTTCTCCCCAAACTGATATCGGAGGAACAGGGAGCCTTTCAAAATGGGAAGATAATCCAAGATAACATTTCTATTGCATCGGAGCTTGCTAATCTGATGTCCACGGCCAAGTGAGGTGGAGGGTTGGAGCTGAAAATTGACATTCAAAAAGCATATCACCCTTCCCTCACACATTACATGATGAGTTTCCATTTCCATTGATTTTTTTTTATCCCTTTGTTTCAAAAATGAACAAGATCAGATCTGCCATCTCAAGCCACAGTCAATTGAGTTCTTGGTTGGCTCTCAATGATTTTGTGAACCTCTTCAAAAAACAAGTAAAAGTAAAAGAAGAAAAGAAAGAAAAATCAACACATTACACATGCATGTCCATGTGCAATACCGTATGAGTTAGTTGAATTAAATTAAATTAACCATTTGTTCATTTATATAAAAAAAAAATTATGTTAACCATGCCAAGAGTCAAATCTTTATGTATCTGGATTTGCAGTTTGCATCTGGAAGTTTACATGGGCCGATTAAGTACTTATGACTATTCATGGTCTGCTGGGTGCCAATTTACTTCATGAATTCAGTTGTTTAGCCTACATTTGCTGCCCCTCCCTAAGTTTAGAGTGTACATTTTCGACGCATGCTGGAGCAAAAATATGAAGTTCATGGCCAGACTTTGAGCAGAATTATATTCTCGAAGGCAGTGGCAGACCCAACATGATGGATATGAGGTGCATGGTTAGATGCTTATGAGGTTGGTCCCAGTTTCGATTCTTCTTGTTGGTATTTTGTCTTTTGTCTTCTGTCATTTGGGGGTCCCGTGGGAGCCCAGTGGAGGAAATTGAAAGAGAATAATTGGAAGCTGCTATGATTTGTTTACAGAATGTACTTTTTCAGAGCTGTAATTCAAATCTTCAAATTGTATAAGATCTCTCTCTCTCTCTCTCTCTCTCTCAGCTCTCTGGTTAGGCCATTGAGTTGCTCCAGCCTTAACAGTTGTATGCCTGAAAATTCATCAAATAGAAACTTATTGTCAGATTTCCTATACAAGAAATCAGCTCAAACTTTTTCTTGGTGGGCATCCTTGGAGAGGCTGTCTAGGCAGGCTACCTATTTCTGGCACATTTGAGGGGTGATGTAGCCATTCCAACTGTTAGACATGTGATGAATGGTTTCGATTGGCCATATCTGTCCATTTTGTAGAAATGGAATTGTGTGTTTAACATCTAGTTTTTAATTAATGGGAACCTTGGTTCCCAAGAAGTGTCTTTTTTCAGATCTTAAATATATTTTCAAAAAGGTATGTATGTCTTTTCAGGCTTTTTGAGTGGGTGTCTTGAGGGTGTGTTACTCCTTTGTTTATACGAATGATCTCTTCATGAATTGGTTAATTTTTTGTTTTAGTCTCAAGTATTCACTTAGACTCCTTTGTTTCAAATACGTTCAAACCTCTCTTATTTAATTTTTTGTGAGTTTTTATTGAATAAGCACTATCTTGATTACTAATGTGGCCCTCAGGTCAAGTACAAGGACTCTTGGATGGGTTTGTAAAGATTGTTGAATCTTGGGAGATTAGTTAGCAGGTAAACTCGATTTGCACCTATAGAGGACAAATATAATCTTAAAAAGAATAATCTATTGACATTTCTTTGGTCTTGTTTGTTTATACTGTAGATGTTTGTGATCGTGATTCAAAGACCAACTCTGATAAGTTGTTTGAAGAATTACTAGCCATAAGATAACTCTTACTTTGTGTATTTCCAGTAGAGTTGCTTGAGTGATTGCAACTCTAATTGCCAATTTAACAAACTCATTAAAGGTGAATTGGTAATGAAATAAAATCTCAAAATCTGTCTCAACAAGTATGCTTTGTTAGGATATCTGCCATTCTACGATCCTAAAAGTCGGTTAATCTTTTGGGATTGGTGTGTGGTTTGTGTGATTACACTTTCATCAAAAAAAAAAAAAAAAAAAACGTATGCTTTGTTAGGCTTACAGCCTCTTGTCCTCACGTCTCTCTATGTTTACAAAGAATTTTTAAATTATTTTCAAATTTATTAAGCAGAATAAATGCAAGTCCGATAGAATTGCACTAAGGTGCAACTCTGCCATGTGAAATGCCAATTAGACAAATCTAAACCTTTGAAATAAAATAGAACATCATCAACTAGTCAGGTTTTAAATTGTGGTCTTGATTTAATTATTGACCCACCTTGTATTATTTAAGAGTCCAGATTTATCCAAAACTAAAAGATCTTATTAATTATTTTTATTTATTTAATTTTGATACTTAGCCTAAATTAGGCATTAAATAAGAGAGAATACACAAAAAATTTTGCCGCTGCTTCTAGAACTCCTTTCTTCTATTTATAAATTCTGCACCTATCCACAATGACGTGGCATCTCCATCCCAACACCGTACGTTAAAGTAAAATAAAGAAATAATGCTGATTAGCCGAAACCGGGCCCACCAAAATTGATTTTTGAAACTTTGGACTTTACACAAATACCCCTGCAAATACTACTCCTATTACGTTTCGTCTATTTTTGGAAGGACAAACTCAATGGTAGTAACGATGGACTTACTAATTTTTCGATGTTAATGGATTTCCAAATCCGTATAAGAATATGAATTAAATCTCTCTCTCTCTCTCTCTCTCTCTCTACTTTATATATACGTAACACCCCCCCTCCCCCTCCATAAAACTAATCTGCTATTTCCTGGCTCTTCCATTGCTTAATCAACGAGAGAAGAAGAAGAAGAAGAAGAAGAAGAAGAAGAAGATGGGTTCTGAAGGGAGAATAAACGAACAGATGGGATGGAAAGCACCTGAAAGCCCTTCTCGCTGTGCAAACGGATGTGGTTTCTTTGGCAGTCCAGCAACCCTTAACCTCTGCTCCAAGTGTTACAGGGACTTCTGCCTCCAACAGGGCAAACCCTCCTCCTCTGCAATAACAACTTCAAAAACTGTGCAACTGCAGCAGAAACACCCACAACAACTATCACTACTCCCCTCATCGTCTTCTGGAAGTCCTGTTGAGATTTCTAATCCCACAGTCCTTGCCAGTGCCATTAATGAATCATCTCCGGTGGTGATGATGAAGAATAATAAGTGTATGAGTTGCAGTAAGAAAGTAGGTTTGCTAGGGTTCAACTGTAGGTGTGGAAGTAGTTTCTGCTCAAAGCACAGGTACCCTGAGATGCATGATTGTACTTTCAATTACAAGGTTGTGGGTCAAGAAGCTATTGCTAAGGCTAATCCATTGGTCAAGTCTGAAAAGATTGAGAGGTTATGAGTTCCCAAGTTTCAACTTCTACATCTTTCATAGTTCATAGTTGATCTCATTATTTTCTCTTTTTAGATTCTAGTTTTCTTTTTTGTTATCTACAGTGAAAGAATTTGTAATATGGACATCTACTACTATTGAAAAATTAAAGAGAGAATAGTACAATACATGGTGGCCACTATGATTTGAACTTTAGGAATTCTTGATTTGCTTGCTATAAGGAATTTCTTTGATAAATTAATGAGAAAAGTTTGGCCAACCCATGATGGGTCATAGAGGATTGGGTTAACCGAGCAAATTTGGTGTGTGATGAGTTGTGGATTGGATTTGCCATATTACATCATATAGAAGAATCTGTACCTCCTAAGAAACATATCAAGATAATCTTATACATGCAATGAGTATCAACAAAATATGACACCATGGTTGTTTAAGAAGAGGAACATATCTTACCTATCTTTCATACTTGTGACAAAAAATACATGAGCCCTCAATGCCCGATCGAAAGCAACATTTTCTCCTCCTTTTTCTTTTTTATTTAAAAATTGAAACTGATTTTATTGATCTAAAACAATCTTTTCTCTAGCATTCTAAAGTTGTGTTTTCTATGCATTCTTTGGAACTCTGGATCAAGAGTGTGCTCTAGATTATTAAAAAATTTTGTTTGATAAACATTTCATTCTCAAATCCTTGGTGTAGATTCAAGAAATATTTCTATTGCCTTAAACATTCTCGACCTACAATGGTAGAGATTATTAATACATCAAGATAGCTTGCCGTAGTCGGCTATACAATTGTAGTAGGAAACCATTACAATGGAATTTGAATCGGAATAGAAGTCTACATGTGATAATAACATAAACTCCATATAGGAGCCGAATATAGAGTTTTATTGTGAGAGGAGACTCTATATTGGTCAATATACCCCATCACGGGGAATAGTCAAAGCAGGAATCTTCAACTTGTAATGCATAAACTAAAAACGAGCAGTAGGTAGCACCTTGGTTAGAACATCGGCTTGCTGATCGGTGGTTGAGATAAATTACACAGAAAGCTGGCGTTTGGCAACCCGATCACTAACAAAGTTAAAATTTATCTCAACTTGTTTCATACGGGCATGAAAGACGGGGTTGGTAGATAAATATGTAGCGCCAATATTGTCACACCATAGGATAGGCGGCCCACGCAAGGGAAAACAAGTTCCTTGAACTAGGATTCAAGCCATATGAGTTTTGTAGAAGCGTCAATTAGGGCCTTTTATTCAGACTTCGTGGAGGAACGAGCCATAGTTTTCTTCCAAATAAAGTGCAAAACTTTTGGGGGAGCTTTTGAAGACTAAATTGCATTCCATGCAACCTTGGATATTAAGCAACTCTTGGATAATTAGGATAAGCTGGGACCCCAACCGATAAGCTGACTTCACAGAAAAAGTACCTTTAGTGTGGGGCCCCCAACAAAGAGAGTCCTGGTCTCCCTCAGAGCTCAGAGGGATTCTAAGGATGGCCTCCACTTCTAAAGGGGGAAAAAGAGACCGCAGCTTTGAAACATCTCATATTGAGTCCCCTACAAGCAAGTTAGAGACCAATCAAGAGAACAAAGAGGTGGCTTAGTGGAAAACACCTTATAGTCTGAAAGGGAGGGCATCCAAGGGTCGCACCAAATGCTGATATCTCCACTGTTTCCAACACCCCACAAGGTTGCAGGAAGGGGAGGGCCTCAAGGGTCCGAGAAGTGCGGGGTTGAAGGTTGTTGGGAAGGAAGGGGGGAGGTTCTCACAAGGGTGGGATTGCAGGTTATAGTAACAAGACCTGTGGGAGGTGGAAAATGAATGGAGGTTATGGGGTTAAGAGGGTTGCAGGGGCAATAGGTGAAAGAAGGTTGCAAAAGCGGGGTTTGGGGGAACAAAAAGAACGATGGAATTGAAAGGCTGCATGAATATGGTGGTGTGTATTCTTGGTACAAGGAGGGGAAGGGTTTGTAGGTGGGAGTTTTACGGGAGGGGGACTGTTTTTTATGGGGAAGGGGTGTGTGTATGGGTGGGGGTTTCACAAGGAAGGAAGGGGGTCTATAACAGGTAGGGGTTTTAGCGAGGAAGAAAGGGGGTTTATAACAACAGGTAGGGTTTTAGCGAGGAAGGAAGAGGGTAGAGTGCGGGGAAGGTGTGGGGGGAGGTGGGGATCGAGGGTGCAGAAGCAGGTTGCGAGTGGGGTTTCCACGAAGGGGTCCGGGTGGGATCCACCATCCCCCTATTAGAAGAACTAGAGAACTGGGTCGGGCAAGAAATTGGAGGAGATAATTTTCCCCTTGGGATACCGTTACTTTTTTGTTGGACTTTAAAACTATGAGTAGTTGTTTTGACTTTGGAAATATTTCTAAGAAAGATAGGTGTTTTGTCTCGGCAATCCATCACTTGGTTGTACGAGTTCGAAAGGAAAAACTAATGATGTATTAGAATTTTTTTTCCTATGCGGTTCCCTGACCGGTGCGGTTCCCTAGTGCCTCTCACAAGAGGAGGTGGACCCCACCCAGGCAGAGTGTTCGGTCAGGTGCCCCGGGTGGGTCCCACCCCCCTCTTGTGAGAGGCACTAGGAAACCGCACCGATCAGGGAACCGTAGACGATAACGATGAAGTTTCGTTTAGTAATTAATTTTTGGGTCAGTGTTATTTGTAGGGAAGTGTGGTCTCTGTGACTCTGTCTGCGCATAGGAACCAATGAGAGTGCATATTGGCATAATGGGGGCAGAATTTCTACCTTTCATTGGGACGCAGCGATCATTTCACCTCCTGTCAGGGTGTGAGATAAAATAGAACATTATGGATTGGCCAGGTGTAAAATTAGGGCCTGATTTAATCATATGACCCATATTATATTATCCTACAACCCAGATTTGTCAAAAATTTATAATCGTAATTATGGGTACGTGCAAGTTTGGCCCTATCGGTCCGAACCCGCCCTGAGCTCGAGCAGGGCCTGGGCTCAGATATTTGGTCCTGAAGGTGGGTCAAGGCTGGAAATTTCTGGCCCTGAGTCAGGGTCGGGTCAGGCTAGGGTTGAGGCCTTGGGCTAAGCTTGGTCCGGTCCAGCCCGACCCTATTTTAAGTTATACTATAAAATATATATTGATATAATATATATATTATAAACGTTGAACATCACCCATATTTTACTATATAATATATTATATATATATGAAGACAATAAGTAATACATTTTATTACAGTGATATTTTACGTAAAATTGATAATTTTCTCCCCGACCCATTCCAGTCCATGCATTTCCTTCCCCTCCCCATGATCAGGGCTAATCAGGGTTAGCTCGGCCTGATCCGACCCTGAGAACAGGTCAGGATTGGATTTTTCTGACCCTAAGTCAGGATTGGATCGGGCCTGGGCCCAACTAAGGGGACTTAAGATTGGGCTAGGGTTCTATAGAGCCTGGCCCAATTCGGCCCTGTTGCAATCCTAATCGTAATCATCATTTTTATTTATTAAATTTTGATATTTAGCCAGAATTATGCATTAAATAAGGGAGAATACACGGAATGTAGCCCCACCTAATCTGCTTCTAGAACTCCTTTCTTCTATTTATAAGAACTCTGCACCTATTCACAAATGACGCGGCATATCCATTCCAATTCCCAACACCGTTAAAGTAAAAAAAAACTAACTACCTAATCTGACCAAAATACCCTTGCATATCCTATTATTGTTATGTTTCGTCAATTTTTAGGACAAATTTAATGGTGGTATTGTCATGGAGCCCCCTATTGTCAATTTATAATAAAAATCAAAGTAACGATGGGACTAACCGACTAACTAATTTCCGATGTTAATGGGTTTCCATTTCCAAATCCGAGTATGAATATGAATTAATCTCTCTCTCTCTCTCTCTCTCTCTCTACTTTACATAAACGTATTACGTAACACTCCCCCTCCCCAAACAGAAAACTAACAACGAGATCAACAAGAGTGAGAAAGAAGAAGATGGATTCTGAAGGGAGAAAAAACGAAGAGATGGGAGGGAAAGCACCTGAAAACCCTTCTTGCTGTGCAAACGGATGTGGTTTCTTTGGCAAACCAGCAACCCTTAACCTCTGCTAGTTATGGGGACTTCTCTCTCCAAGAAGCCAAACGCTACTCTCCAATAAAAACGTCAAAAACTGTGCAACTATCACTCCTCCCCTCATCGTCTTCTGGAAGTCCTGTTGAGATTTCTAATCCCACAGTCCTTGCCGGTGCCATTAATGAATCATCTCCGGTGGTGATGATGAAGAATAATAAGTGTATGAGTTGCAGTAAGAAAGTAGGGTTGCTAGGGTTCAACTGTAGGTGTGGAAGTACTTTCTGCTCAAAGCATAGGTACCCTGAGATGCATGTTTGTTTCTTCAACTACAAGGTTGTGGATCAAGAAGCTATTGCTAAGGCTAATCCATTGGTCAAGTCTGAAAAGATTGGGAGGTTATGAGTTCCATTTGATGATTATATCTGGTAAGCCTCCTCATCTCGACCTTCATTTTTATTTCTGCATACATTGAAGACACTGCATAATTTAAGTATGGGGAGGGGGGGATTTCATCGAATTGTAGTCTTTACTTTGGTTCGAGATCGAGTGTGTAGCCTCTTTAGTTTACTTATCTGAAAGACTTTGAGAGCATCCAAAATACCATGCACTTTCAAGTAATAAAAATTCCGATCTGAGGAGGGAATTGAAATATATCGATCAAAGGGATTTTAAATTCTTTGAAAGTACACTGTCTACTGAGAGAGCCGATTTTGTTAGTCATCATGTTTACACGAGTTTTGGTTAGGTGCTAAGGTTGAACCATGATACACTTGCATGATTTAGTTGATTGCCAAGAAAAAAAAAATTATTTGCTCTTTGATCCAGTCTTGGCTTATAGCCTATTTGGTTTGAGTAAGTAAGCCCGAAGGGTGTTTTACACCTAATTCCTTAAAGCCGTCTGGTTTGAGAGTAATTGACCTAAAGCTCGCTACAACAGCCACCTAGAAAGCTTAAGAGGTCAAGACATTGCACAAATTAGAGTAGAATAAAAGAAACAAAAACTAAAAAAAAAAAGTTTAACTCATACTGCATCAATGTCTAAAGCCACAATGTGGCAATCAAATGATATATGCACTGAGAATCTATTCCAACACTACTTAGTAACTTGGGTGTCTGGTGCAAGCCCTGCATGTCATTCAAGCCAATTGTAGTGGAGGGACATTCGAGTTCAATACTTGGAAAAATAGGGCAAGTAAAATCAAAGTGAAATTGAAATTGTGCATGTATTTAAAGGTTTTACCAAGGTTCTGAGCTGAAATCTTTTGTAGCCTAGATGACTTACTTGATCTAATCTCAAGGAAAAATAGTGCGACTCACCCTACCCCAAACCTCCCTAAGTTAGATGTATGATAGTTCTCCAACTCAGAGTGGGATAATAAAGTTCAAGTGTGGGGGAATATCTAGAAAATCTTAAAGTAAATTATTTTGGAGCAGCTGCATTCTTTATCTTGGCCATAGTATTGATTTACAATTGAATTTTGTGTGTATATTCACTGTTACATGAGTTTTGGTTAGGTGTTAAGGTTGAACCATGATACACTTGCATGATCTAGTTAATTGCCAAAAAAAAAAAAATTTTTTTGCTCTTTGATCCAGTCTTGGCTTGTAGCCTATTTGGTTTGAGTAAGTAAGCCCGAGGGGTGTTTTACACCTAATTCCTTAAAGTCGTCTGGTTTGAGAGTAATTGGCCTAAAGCTCGCTACAAGAGCCACCTAGAAAGCTTAAGAGGTCAAGACATTGCACAGATTAGAGTAGAATAAAAGAAACAAAAAAAAAAAAAAAAAAAAAAAGTTTAACTCATACTGCATCAATGTCTAAAGCCACAATGTGGCAATCAAATGATATATGCACTGAGAATCTATTCCAACACTACTTAGTAACTTGGGTGTCTGGTGCAAGCCCTGCATGTCATTCAAGCCAATTGTAATAGAGGGACATTTGAATTCAATACTTGGAAAAATATGGCAAGTAAAATCAAAGTGAAATTGAAATTGTGCATGTGTTTAAAGGTTCTACCAAGGTTCCGAACTAAGACCAGGGATTCTAGTCTTTTTTTTTTTTTTTTTTTTAGAGGTTGACCAAGTGCCGCCTGTCGGTCAAAACGACCCACCCCGGACGTACCCACCCTCGTGGGGAACCGGGTAAACAAAAGCCGCGATTAGAATAAAGGGAGTTCGCAGGGATTGTAGTTAATTTACCTTTGCAGAGGTGTTGGATCGAGTCCAACTCGGGGCATGGCCTTGGTCATATAGACATCTTGACGATCTTGCTCGGACCATATTTTATACCTCATTTTAACGTAATATTTACTGTCATTTTATTCCAAGAACAGTGCTACTCAGGTATTTTTTTGTCATTTTTCAGGTTTAGGGGCATTTTGGTCAAAGTGGAGAATACATGTCTAATTGGACCGCCAAACGCCAAATCATAAACCAACTTCAACTAACATCAATAACTCTTTTAAAATCAAAACAAAGTACACTTGTTAATAATGGAGAGGAAGGAAGATGGGAAAGATAGAAGAATAACTAAAAAAAAAAAACTTGCAAATTCCTTGTACATGCAAAGCTGGTTTTCATCTTCTTCACTTGGCAAGGTTGAGGAATTAGTCCTACTTTTAGTTCTATGCCTTCTTCAACAGCTCTGCATCTTCCTTCTTCTATTTGATTTTAACAATGGAACAGTTATTTCCCATCTTTTCTTTTTAAGAAAATGTTACTTTTCTTGCTTGCATCCACATGTGCATTTTTCAATATTTTTGTTGAGCTTCTGCAAGAGAGGGAGAAAAGTTAAGATATATTGTTGAATAATTCACTCTCAAGGTGCCAATAATAATAACCAAATGATTGAGTCTCCAGATGTTAAGGATTTATCCAATAATCCATGTAATAGGTAAAGTTCTAACGTTACAACAACAAAATAAAGAATTAGGCAAAATATATAGAAAAAAATGGGGTGGGTAAATTTTAAATGTAATGGATAAATTTAAGTTATCTGAAGGACAGAAGAACTACCATAATATTCTTTTTCTTTTTTTTTTTTAATTAGGTGGGTGTATGGAAATAAAATTTTTTTTTGCTAAAAGGTCATGTATATTAAGAAGAAAAAATAAAGTACAAAAGGAGCTGGTCGAGCTAGTAACCAACAAAAATCGAGTAGAAGCAAACCCCACCTACGACAAAGCCATCAGAGGGGAAAACAACTAAATGAACCAAACAAAATAAAGAAACAAAACTAGAATAGATTAAGACAATCTGAATCTAGGCCTTCTCTGAGCATCCACCCTCAGCTCCTCCTCCACATGACCAAGCCATGAAAGAATCGAAGTTGAGACTTCAAACTGAGCGGCTAACTTTGCAAGGAAATAAAGCATTGTTTAACATTCCTTAATATACTATGTCGTATTGTAATATGTTACAAGGTATTCTCTTATTGAAACCCTACAAGGTGTCAAATAATTTGTAACTTTACTTTTTTCGCTCTTTTAGCTAGTATAGAACTCCATTTGGGAGGCTAGCTGCATTTGGGTGCCTAGAATATGCAGATTAAGGAAGGAGTAGTGGGGCGTTCGGTGGAAAAGAAACTTGAGTTTTCCTATAGTTGTTTGGTTGCTCGAGAAACTATATCTAATGTTGCAACAAATAACTTTATTATTGTATTTGGTTCTCTAGAAAATGACAAAAATAAAAAAGAAAAGATAAAAATTTGGAAAGAGGAAGGTTGGTAGGAGGTAACAACCTTCATCATCTTCGCTCCTAAAATTTATATTTTTTAATAGGACCCAGTTTTTATGCATGGCCGTGTACGTATAAGGTTGTGCCTTTCAACCGTTGCATGGTGGCGGACAAAAATATAATAACTTATTTCCCTCTCTCCCCATCCAATAGTTGAAGGCTAGATCGAGTACATAAATCGGCAATGCATAAAACCTTTTGCCTTTTTAATATGAAATCTAGAGGAAAAAAGAAAAGAGAAAAGAGAAAATAATATAAAGGAATATATACGAAAAATCTATGGGTGAATATTTTCTACTTCTAGAAACATATAAAAGAAAAAAGAAAAAAATATAAGATTATATATAAGAAAATTTTGAGGATGAATATTTTCTACTTCTAGAAACAAATGAACGAAAAACTAATCTTCCATTTCTTTACAAAAATAGTTTAATATTCCATCAAAATACTCATTTTTCTGGTTTTCTACATGGAAATATTGTACTGTTCAAGAGAACCAAACCCATCTTTAGGGCTTGAAACCATCAAGCTACATTACAGTGTAATTCAATTAATAGCATGTAATAAGGCATAGCTTCATCAAAATGTAGAGTAAATAAAAAAAAAGAAAAAAAGGAGGAGGGTTTCTAACAATGGCATAGTAAGAAGGAATCTGCATACTATAACAATGAGGGGTTGGAAAATGGTATCATTCATATGGTGCCTACGTAGAACTCATATAATCAAAATAATAGAGTAAATGTCAATGTAGACCTAGGGATGTAAACGGATTGGATTCGGCTCAGATAGTGCTATATCCGCATCCGCATCTGGTTAGCTTTTGGACGGATTCGGATAGTGCTAAACGGATACGGACACGGATACGGATCGGATATTTTATCTGTTTACATGTAAATATAGCTTTTTGGATAGCTATAGCCTATTCATATCCGCATCCGTTTAGCTTTCGGACGGATTCGGATAGTGCTAAACGGATACGGACACGGATTCGCAAACGGATTTCGGCTATTCATTTACACCCCTATGTAGACCCCACTGTTTATTATGTGAGAAGAGTATAAAAAATTTCCAGCCCTGACCCACCTTTCCAATAAAATAAACTTTAGTTGTCATGTGTCCAGAAAATTGAAGTAAAGTACAAATTGATTTTTTGTGTGAATTTTACTGATCCTAATGACTTCATGTTTTCATTTTTCTCACACCTTACAAATGAGTTAATTTTTAACGAACCTACACTTGGCCCTGGAGGCATTTGATATGTTGCACTGCCAAATCCAACATGTCTGCCGTATTTGTTTGCTACAATGACATTCAAATTTAGGTTTCTTAGACATAATACCATTTATAGGTTAATGTGTGTGTGTGTGTGTGTGTGTGTGTGTGTGTGTGTGTGTGTGTGTGTGAGAGAGAGAGAGAGAGAGAGAGATATATTAGGGTTATTTATAGGTTAATGAAAGAGAGAGTCTGAAGGGTAAACTTGCTAATGACTGCAGCGGCTACTAGGGTTTTCCCTAGGGCTTCTCATGAAGTGGATGATCTGGGAAGATTTCTGGCTTTGGATCAACAGCCTCATGTGGTGGTTCCTCGGAGGACTTTCGTGGCGGTTGTAAAACCTAGGTTGTCGGAGGTTGCTAGACTGCCATTGCCAGTAAGAGATGGTAATCTAACGAGAATCAAGATCCGCAGGTGGCATACGTAGCGCAATTGGAGAAGATGAAATTTTCTTTATTGGGGAGGGTAAACTTCAGGTTTACATCGATGATTAAGCTCCGTGAGGCCACTACGGCCTGGGCACTGGAGGAGAAGGTCCATCTAAAGTCCATTGGCAAGGGTTTTGTGCTTTTTCGCTTCAGCAACGCCAAGGATATGACTTCTATTTGGAGACGTGGGCCGCTACGCATGGATGGACAAACCTTGCGGTTTCAGCAGTGGAGAAAGGATTTTAGGGTCCATGAACAATCAATCACCCACAGGCTAACCTAGATACGTTTCCCTAATTTGCCTCAAGAGTACTGGCACGATGAAATAATATTGTCAATTGCAAAGGCGGTGGGGCAGCCGATTGCCATTGATAGGCAGACCAAGGACACACAATATGGCCACTATGCGAGGGTGTGTATCAATATTGACGATTCGATACCACGGGTGGAGGAAGTTTATGTTGAAAGAGAGCAAGAGGATTCTCAGGAACTCTTTGTGTTCAAACAAGAAGTGGTGTTTGAAGACCCACCATCTCGATGTGCTGGCTGCCGTAGATTTGGGCATAGGATTGATGCCTGCCCCTGGAAGGAGAGGGTTGAGACCACTGAAGATCCAATCCCAGGGGCCAACTATGTCGATAACCAATCACCTAAAGCAAGGGAGTGGCGGTGGCTGCAAGATCCTCCGACAAGGGTGACGTTGGCTGGAAGAGACGTGGGCATTTCAAATTTGGACGTTGTTCATGCTGTGGGCCCAGGGCCAATCACTATTCCAAACTAGCCTGGTTTGGAGGAGACAGTTCAGGCAGTTCATGTACGCATGGGTTCTGATAAGTCCCACTCGAATTCTATCTCACGTGTTTGTGATTCACTCCCTCACGGTTTCTTAGCTGGGACTGAAGATGACGCGATGCATGAGGGGGGATTGACACCAAAGCACAGGAGGACTCTACAAGGATGGGCTCACCTGCTACAGCTGGCAACGACCATGGAACCAGGGAGGTAGGCAAACTTCAATCTTTCTCTTCGGCCATGCTTCAGCCTAATTGAGTTCCACAGACTGGAGGTGTTCTAGAAGTAGTTCTCTCTCCCATCTCAGTGACCAGCAAGGACAACGGTAGAACTGTTGTGGTCCATCATGATGGTAATATAGCACCGGGCAGTTTTCATGATGGTGAAGCTCCATTTATTAAGGTGACACGACGTCGGTAGGGACGCGATAAACACATCAAAAAATCTAATATCATATTGGGTTTGCGTCACGGCCGACAAGGCATCATAGAGGTTAACTTGGTCGATCATGAAATGCTTGGTGTACATCACGAGGGCGTGGTTGAAGAGCGCCTTGACTCCCTTTCTGATCATTTACCATAAAGTGTATATTCTGGAATGTCAGAGGAATTGGAAACCAGCGGGCGCGTGCCCACCTGCGGTTTCTCATGAAGGAGCATAAACCGGACTTTTTATGCTTAGCTGAACCCAAAATTGGCGTGGATCACTGCCCGCTATAATTGTTTTCAAGGCTTGGACTTAATGCAGAAGTTATTAGCAACAGTTGCGATGCGGGGGTACCTAATATCTGGTTTCTATGGAGGCTTAGCTTGTCACGGCCGGCAGTAATTTTGGACTCAGATCAGCACATCTCACTGCAGGTTGAGTTTCAAGGAATTAAAAGCATCATCTCGATGGTTCATGCCAGTTGCTTCCGTGCAGCCCGTCGCCAGCTCTGGTGTGATTTGGCATCCCTTGTGGGGGTTTCTTGTCCTTGGCTGGTTATTGGCGGCTTTAATGCGTACTTTTATGCTTCTGAGAAACGGGGTCCGGGTCGTTTTAATTTGGGCTCGGCAGAGGATTTTATAGCATTGGTAGATTCGGCTTCTCTTCTGTCGATTCCCTCCACTGGCTTCAAGTTTACTTGGTCAAATAACAGAAGAGTGGGTAATGTGCGGGCTGTGCTTGACCGCAGCTTCTGCAATGATGAGTGGTGGTATCGGTATGATGGCTGTGTGTAGTGGGTGCTCGTTAAGGGGTCATCAGATCACTCCCCATTAGTGATTTCATGTGCGAAGGAGGTACGCCCTACTAATGCTCCTTTCCGAATGCAACCCTTTTGGTCTAAACATGAGAACTTTAGAAGTATTGTGCTTGATTCATGGGCTGAGCCTATTTGGGGTACCCCTATGTTTGTGGTTGCTGCCAAGCTCAAATGCCTAAAATGCCTGCTTCGAAGTTGGGCACGTAAGGTGTTCCCACATATAGATCGGGAAGTTTCTCGCACAAGGGCGAATCTGATGTTTGTTCAAAGTCTATTGGACTCTAAAGGTTTCATAGAAGAATTATTTGATAATGAATTGCAGGCTAGAAGAGATTATGACCAAGCTGTTCTTCTGCAAGAGAAGTTATGGGGTGAAAAGGCCAGAGATAAGTGGGTTAAGCAGGGTGACAGATGTTCCAAATATTTCCACATGTCCACCAAGATCAGAAGGGCCAAAAATACTATTCGGGAACTAAAAAAGGGATGATGGAGAGGTACTTTCAGATGCAGGTGCTATTGGAGACTGTATGGCTTCGTACTTTGAATCTTTTTTCAAGCGTAGGATTTCTACCAAGCATGCGAGTTTGCTGTCTGCAGTACCAACGTTGGTGACTGATGATGATAATGAGATGCTTGCAAGGATCCCCTCTCATGAAGAGATTAAAGCTGCAGTTTTTGATTTAGACCCCTCGAGTGCTCCAGGGCCAGATGGCTACCCAGGTACTTTCTTCAGGGTATGCTGGGATATAGTAGGTTCGGATGTTTGTAGGGAAATCCAAAATTTTTTTAGGGAAGGAGTAGTCACGAAGGGCTTCAACAGCAATTTTCTAAGTCTGGTTCCGAAGGTGGAGTGTGCTAATAAAGTTGGGCAATTTCGCCCAATCTGTTTGGGGAATTTCTTCTTTAAATTAATCCCAAAAATTATGGCAACTCATTTGGCTACGATTCTGCATAAATTGATCTCCCCTGAGCAAGGGGCATTCCAAAAGGGGAAAGTCATCTTTGAAAGCATTAGGGTGGCGTCAGAGTTAGCCAATGTCATGTCGATAAAATGTAGGGGTGGAGGTTTGAGTATGAAGCTGGATATCCAAAAGGCCTTTGATTCCCTTGATTGGGGTTTCTTATTCGATGTGCTAGGGGCTTTTGGCTTCTCTCAGTTGTGGACTTCATGGGTGCAACAGATCTTGTGCACAACTAAGATCTCAGTCTTAATCAATGGAGGACCTGTGGGTTTTTTTGGGGTGGAAAGGGGATTGAGGCAAGGAGATCCACTTTCACCCCTCTTGTTCATTCTAGCTGAATAGGTTCTTTGTAGAGGACTTACATTGCTGTGTAGAGGGGGAGGGATTGCAGCCCTTCCAGGCCCACATCAGGTAGATACCCCTACTCATCTACTTTATGCGAATGATCTCTTTATTTTTATGAAGGCAGGTTTGAAAAGTGTAAAGCAGGTTAAACAGTTCCTAGATGACTATGGGGCCTATTCAGGCCAGGTGATCAACCTCACAAAAAGCAAAGTGTTTTTGGGTAAAATTACAGCAGCCCGAAAGCAACGCCTGATTGCAGCCCTTCAAATTCTAGTCTGCAAGCTGCCTACCCGTTATTTTGGAGTGGAACTGGTGAAAGGGAGGGTGAAAAGAGATGTGTTTCTGCCTTTGATAGATAAATTCAAGAAAAAATTGTCGGCTTGGAAAGGGCGTCTTCTATCCATGGCAGGTTGAGTGGAGCTGGTCAGATCAGTGATGTGCAATATCCCTATTCATAATTTTTCTATTTATCTGTGGCCAACATCTTCTTTAGATCTCATGGAACGATGGATTCACTATTTCATTTGGATGAGAGAAGCAAATTATTCCAAGGCCATAACGGTCCGTTGGGACAATCTCTGCAAACCCAAGAAGGAAGGGGGCCTAGGGATACGACAACTGCGGGATCTAAACTTGGCGTTGATTGCTAAGTTAGCGTGGTCAATTAAAATGAGGAAATCAACCTTTGCTGATTTTTTGCGAGGGAGGTTTTTGAAAAAAGATGGTACCCCAAAGAGATCTGTTGGAACCTCTTCTGTCCTCCCAGGTATTCGAAGAGTATGGGACTTTGTTCAGTCAGCAGAACGATGGGTCATTGGAGATGGAACCTCAATTCGATTCTGGTATGACAGATGGGTAGGTGAGCAGAGTGTTGAAGATCTACTGAAGCCAAGTCAAATCCCACTTAACCTGTCTGCCACCGTTTTAGATTTTTTGGAGGGTGAGCTTTGGGATTTCCCTCAGATTTCATCCCCAGCGCTTCAGGCTGTAGTCAGCAATTCAGAGTCTTGGCATCTCAGCAACTGCCAAGGTAGATGTTCGGGTTTGGGCCCTCTCAACCACAGGCGCCTTTTCAGTGAAGACAGCATGGGAACGTCTGAGATTAAAGGTAACACCCCCGGAGTGGCTCTGGGCTGTATGGCAGTGAGAGCTCCATCCTCATAGTTCTTTGTTTGGGTGGCGTCTGATGCATGGAGCACTGCCAACAGATGAGAAAGTGAGGCATCGAGCAGTTCCTATTTTCTCTCGCTGCGAACTCTGCCAAGCTAAATGTGAAACGTGCTCCCACATCTTCTTAGACTGCCATTTTATGCGCCAGGTATGGACAGAAATTCTATATTACTTTAATGAGGGTTGGAATGGGTTTCCATCGATGGAGCTTCTCTTCTCCTGGTGGCGAAGGAAAGCGAAGATTGTCCCTTTAGGAAGAGTTTGGGGGGTCCTTCTGATCATTGGCTATCAACAAATATGGTTAGAGCACAACAAAAGAAGATTTAACAATCTTAGAGGAACCCCGATGCAAGTGGTGAGGCGGTGCCTAAAAGAGGTCTCTGATTGCTCACGCCTTGGTGGAATTCATGTGAAATCGGTTGCAGATCTAGTAATGGCCAGAAAGTTCCAAGTAGCTATTACTAGACCGAAACTAAATTCAGTATTAGAGGTGAAATGGCGGCATCCACCCCCAGGCTGGACAAAGCTGAATATAGATGGCTCTTCACTGGGAAATCCGGGTTCTGCAGGTGCAGGGGGTATTTTTTGAAGTCACCTTGGTTCACCCCTCAGATGCTTTGCCACTTTCCAAGGCGTGGGAACAAACTATAAAGCAAAATTGTCGGCCTTTTTTGAAGGTATCAAGGTAGCGAAAGAATTACAAATCGGCAACTTGTGGGTAGAATGCGACTCTACTTTAGTGGTCTCGACTGTTCTCTCAAAGACATTCCCATGGTACTACCTGCAGAATTGGTGGTCAGTCTCACACTACCTTGGCTCTATTCAATGGCGCATAACTCATTGTTACCGTGAGGTAAATACAGTAGCGGATGCACTAGCCAAGAAAGCAGCAACGCTTCAAGAGTCCTTCTCCTAAACTACTGCCCCCTCATTCATAGCCCAGGCAGTCGAATGGGAAGCGTTAGGCAGGCCCTACTATAGATTCTAGCCTGCAGTGGAAGGTGTTTTCAGCCCTGATTCTTCTTCCATTGTGGGAAGTTAAGGGCCAAATATTCTAATTTTGTACTCCTTCTTTATGTAACATTTTCATTACAATTCTAATATATACGTTGCTGATATTTACCACAAAAAAAAAAAAAAGAAAGAGAGAGAGATAGAGAGATTAGGGTTATTTATTGGTTAATGAGAGAGAGAGAGAGAGAGATTAGGAAATATGCGGTGGGCGCTCCAATAGGGAAGCTCCCTGCTAGGGGGAGTGTGTCAGCCTTTTGTATTGTTGCCAAAGGGGGAGAGAGCACTTGGTGTTGCCAACAATGCCAAAGGGGGAGATTGTTGAGTTTTGGCAATGTTTGAAGGATATATGTTGTCATTCTTGGCAACAGCACAGTAGTGTTAGTGTTTGGAAAGTGCTTGAAATGTTGAAAATGTGTTTGGAATGGTTGCACATGTTTCTTGTATGATTTTGATGTGTTTTGATGCCCAAGGGCATTTAGGTTAATGTGGTGGCTTAGACGGTAGCATTGGTTTGGATGATGTGGCCAAATATTTAGGCCACATGGCCTTTGAAGTAGTGGCAAGGCCGCTTGGGCAGCAAAGGCTCGTGCTTTGGCGGCACAAGGCCACGCGCATGGGCGTCACAAGGCACACATGGTCGAGCATCAATAAGGCCACCAAGGGCCATAACTATCATAGCAGTAGTAAGGGGCATGGCCCCCATGCGCATGTGGTGGTATGCCCGAAGAGGCCCCCGCGAGCACAACTAGCCATGTCGGGTTGTTGGCTGGCTCACAAGGCATTTCCATGCCTTAGTCAATTTTCTAAGGTTTTCGGTTATAGAATGCTTTGAACCATTTTTCATGTAAAAATCCCTTTAATGTAATTTTCAAAAGTCGAAAGACCCTAAAAGAAATGTTTAAAAGTCATAAGGATGTTGGAATAAATATCAAGAAATGATGGAAGGGCCTGGTTATAATTTTAAGAAGTTTGGATTTGGTCCATAGTGATGTTTGGGGTCTGTCTCATGTTACTTCTGTTCAAGGACATAAATATTTTGTAATTTTTGTTGATGACGTACAATACCAATTTTCTATAGTTTGATCCTCTCTTAAATAAGTCTGATTTTTTTCTACCTTTCTCACTTTTCAATCTTTGGTTGAACGCAAATTCTCACAAAAAATTAAAGCTCTTCAAATAGATTGGGGAGGGGAATACCGGTCCTTAACTCAATTTTTTCATCGACTTGGTATTTCTCATCGTGTCTCTTGTCCACATACTCATGAACAACAGGGTTTTGTGGAAAGGAGACACCGCCATATCGTTGAAACCGGTCTTTCACTCCTCTCTCATGCCTCTGTCCCTATGTATTATTGGAAATATGCCTTTGACAGTGCTGTCTATTTAATTAACAGAATGCCTTCCAAAGTTTCAAATAGAGTGACCCCCTTTCAACTTCTTACTCGTAGGACCCTGACTATTCCTTCTTACGTAATTTTAGGTGTCTTTGCTATCCTTATCTTCGACCCTATAATCGTCACAAAATGGATTTTTTATCAACTCCATATGTTTTCTTGAGTTATAGCCCTACTCATGTTGATTATCGTTGTCTGGATCTTTCCACCAATCGAATATATATAGCACGACATATTCGGTTCGATGAGAGCGCTTTCCCTTTTGCTAATAAAAATCTTGGTGCTTCCCCTCCTTCGGTGCAACCATCCCCAACCCCATGGGGTTCCATCCCCACTCGTGTGACACCCTTACCAGTCCCAACTGCTGCTATCCCACCACTACACACCCCACCCTCACCGATGCCAGCTCCCCAAAATCCTAACCCAGCGTCCCCTATTTCTATCTCTCCTACTTGTCACACCAAGCCCATATCTGACCTGTACAATACCCTTCCTCCTATTAACCCTCCTATACCTTCCCCACCTATACTGTCCTCATCAGTCCAGTCTTCCATAGTCCAACCCTTAACCAACCCATCTCCTACAAGATCACATCCCATGCATCTAAGATCACATCCCCATGCTCTATCCACTATTGAACCCCCACTTGATGAGCGAACCTACTACTCTCAAGCCCGTCAAAAATACCCTGAATGACACAAAGCTATGTCCGATGAGTTCAATGCTCTTCTTAAAAATGGCACTTGGTCCTTGGTTCCCCCTTCTCCTGACATGAATCTGGTTGGCTGCAAGTGGGTTTACAGAATTAAAAAGAAAGCTAATGGGACATTGGAACGTTATTAAGCAAGGTTGGTCGCCAAGGGGTTTCATCAACAGGAAGGACAAAAAGATCCTATCCAGCACCCTGACCGGGCTGCATGTGCAGCGCCGGACAGAGTGAGGCATAAAAAGACCGCCTCACCCTTGCTCGGGCAAGGCGCTTGGGCAGGGGTGAGGCTGTCTTTTCATGCCTCACTCTGTCCGGCGCTGCATGTGTAGCCCGAGCAGAGTGCTGGACAGGAACCAAGTCCACAGGAAGGGCTGGACTACTCTAAAACATTTAGCCTGGTTGTGAAGCCCACCACTGTTCGCACTATTTTGACTATTGCAGTTTTCCCAAGGGTGGCATATGCGTCAACTTGATGTGCATATAATATAATGCCTTTCTTCACAACATTCTCAATGAAACAGTTTATATGGCACAAGCTCAAGGCTTTGCGGATCTCACTAAGCCCAAACATGTGTGCAAGCTTCACCGATCTTTATATGGCCTTAAATAGGCACCTCGTGCTTGGTTTCATAGGCTGTCCCAATATTTACTACAACTGGGATTTACTGCTTCTAGAATCGATCCGTCTCTTTTTCTCTACGGATCGGGTTCCACCATTGCTTATATACTGGTGTATGTTGATGACATCATCGTTACAAGCAACTCTCCAGCTCAGGTGACTTCCCTACTATAGCAATCGGCCACTGAGTTCTCCATCAAAGATCTTGGTCCTTTGCATTTTTTTCTTGGGATTGAAGCTCTTCCTCAGCACAATGGGTTATTGCTCTCCCAGTCCCATTATATATATGATTTGCTACAACACTCCGGTATGCTTGACTGTATGCCCATCATGACACCAATGTCCACCACTTCCTCCACAACTGACTCAAGGGGTTCTCTCATGGATGATCCCAAACAAAATAGGTTTATTGTTAGTGCTCTACAATATGTCACCTTGACCCGAGCGGATGTGGCTTTTGAAGTGAATCAAGTTTGTCAGTTTATGCATTCTCCTACAAATGATCACTGTTCTTTGGTGAAACGTATTTTACGTTATCACAAGCATACACGAACTCATGGGCTGTTCATTGAACGTTCACCTAGTGCCACTTTGCAAGCCTTTTTTTATGCTGATTAAGCAGGTAACAATTCTAACCGTCGTTCGATGGGTAGTTATGCCATATTTCTTGGGCCAAATCTCCTTTCATGGCAATCTCGCAATCAGAAGATTGTTGCAAGATCGTCCATCGAATCTAAATATAAGGCTTTGCAGATGCTTTAGCCAAACTTATTTGGCTCGAATCTCTCTTCAGTGAATTGGGATTTCCTCTCAATGGTCCTCCTATACTCTGGTGTGATAATATTGAGGCCACATATTTATCTGCTAACCCTGTGTTTCACGCCCGCACAAAGCACATTGAAATTGACTTCCATTTTGTTCATGAATGGGTCGCGAATCGACAACTTACAGTTCAATTTATTAGCACTGTCGATCAGCTGGCTGGTACATTGACCAAGGTCCTACCAATGGCACAGTTCCAATTTATGTGCGACAAGCTAAAGGTCCGCTCCGCAGGCCCTTCATCTTGAGGGGTTGTATTGACCGATATAGAGATTTCCTCACAATGGAAATCTCTTATTCGGTATTTCCATTAGATCTCCCATTAAGGCATGTGCTATCCATTAGGTCTCCCATTCCTTATTAAAATCAGTCTCTCTAAGGCATGTGTTATCACATGCGATATCATTCTTGATCTTCAACTATTGTTGTTTGTAGCCAGAATCCATCGGTTCAAATTAGGCCGGGCCAGAAGGGCCAAGGTTGGACGGCCAGGCTGTGGGCCGTGAACGGGAGAGGGTGCATAGAACGTGGCTGTAATCCATCGGTTAGGGGCTGGGCCACGTGTCAAAGGCGCAGGAAGCGTTGAACGAGGAACTGTGTCGCTCGAGGAACGTAAAGGAGTGTAGCAGAGGTGGACCCCACCACTGCCTTGGCAGTTGGAGGCAGGATAGGCCTGATGGGGTGCGTGGCAGTACTTGATTGGGGCTGAGAGACATGGACCAAAAAGGGTGGCTCTGATGGGATTAACCGTACAAACTGATAGCAGGGGTTCTTATCCTATATAAGGAAGGCAATGGATCTGGAGAAGGACACACAAACATACCTGACAAGACCAGCATTCATTTTTATCTTCTTTACATTACTGTTTTTGTCTTTTACTTCGTTCTTTGTTGTTTTTGTCGTTATTTGGACTGAAGGAATGTAAGGTCACATTCTTGGAGTGACGAGGGTGTATGCACAAGGCTCACGTCCATATCTGGTATGACTGATTAGTATATTCATTGTTTCAGTTTCATTATTGTTTGTGTCCAAATCTCTCTTTTCTTCATAGATCGATAATGTTTTGGACTGTGACTCATGGTTGTTGGCTTAACCCAAAAGACCTTAGAGCTACTCAGGCAAGAAGGAGACCAACTTGCCTGGTTAGGAGTCAAATCAGGCTATTTTCGGCCTCGTTTGAACCTGCGTAAAGGTTTTAGCACGCCCGCGCTATTCGCACCACGTGCATATCCCCGTGTGTGAGTGTTTGGGATTTTTGTCACCAACACATTTTGGCACGCCCGGTGGGACCCTCATAAGCCAACGACTGCTATGGTCAAACAAAAGAAGGGGCCTGGACGTCCTCATATTCAGAAGGAAACCATGGTGGATGAAGAAATGGAAAACCCCACGGCCATCAAATTTGCAGACCAAGTTGAGGACGAACCATGCAGTTCACATGGCAGCAATGCCAGTCACGACTCCGCGCATCAGCTGGCAGTTATGGTGCATGATGCTGTAGACCCCCTCGTGGGTAGTATACAACAGCTAGTGGACATCTTCAGACCCATTTCAGATGACTTACGACACATGATGGCTGCGGTCGATAAGTCTGTCGCCAACCAGCAGAATCAGTTTGAGGAGTTTCGTGAAACCATCGTTGCCCTAAGGCAGTAGGCCACATCAGGGGCAAGGCCGAACACAATGGTTGCACCACCTGATGGAACTGCTGCGGTGGCCGAAGGTAGAGGACCCGAGTTTGGCCGAATGAGCTTGCCCACGCAGGCCACATATGGCGGTAGCTCGAGCCAGAACCCTATTGTCGGGGACTGGCCTAGGATGAGTCTACCATCAATGACCTTCGTCAACCCCCTATATCAGGTTGCCTCACCTGGCGCCGTTAACCCCATAGGGAGTTATGTGGTCAACAGCCTTCCCACAAGCGTCCCTGGCGGTACCAGTCATGCGACCGCCTTTGGGGCAGGTGGCGTCCCCGCAGCAGCTATCCTTGTAAGAATGCAGTGGCCAACTGCCACAAGTACTGCATAGCCAGGGGCACCAGACCTGGCCCAGGTTCCAATAACACGGTCGCCATAGGGGCAAACGCTATCCCTTTAGGAGGATACCCCCCTCCAGGGTGAAGAAGTACAGGCGCCGGCATCCCAAGGTATAGAGCCGCAGGGGTAAGCATCAGGGAAAACATTCCCAGATTCGAACAAAGGTCGGATGTCACGCCCTTTGTCAAGAGGGTGATTAGGATGCACACGTCACCCCAATACCTACCAGGATCAATGACATAGTGTCCTAGTGCATGGTCATCACCCAAGGGCCCACCCAATAAATACATTGAGTAAAAAGGAATACAATTCCATTAGCTGTTAGTCATAATGAGCGGAAGCATTAATTACATAAGCAATTACAGTATGCTCAGCCATCTAAGTGATAATATAATAGTAGTACTGACGTCAGCTGACCATGACATAACTACTCAAAACTATAATAAGTTATTACAGAAAGAGTCTATAACGGGCACACTACCCTAAAGAAATCAAAAGTTAGGGAAGTATCCCTGAAAGTGTCAGTGCCCATAAGCACAATCATCACAGGGGCAACCATCGCCGTGTTCCTCCGACACGTACTCAGGTTCCTCTGTTCCAATACCATCATAATCCGCCGATTGTACATCCAAACCGGTCATGTAACCATCACCTGCATCAAAGTCAAAAAAGTTGTGTAGACAGGGGGTTAGCTCCATTGAGCCAGTGAGGGGAAAGGGGAGTGCACATACATACAATCACACATAGTCCATGATGCATGAAATGTTAAATCCATATTTTCCACCTAACATGCAATCTAAGTCATGGTATATGCTGTTGTGATAACTCAGGAGACACTAAGGGTCACTTATCCTATCACCCCAGTGAAACCTCAATTATCACATGGGACCTGTGCCGGTAGAAGCCATCATGACCACCCAGTGGCAGACCCCGATAGCCATTACTACCCCTATCCTGGCCTCTCCCACTTCCACAGACCACAGGTGCTCAGACTATCCAACACCTAAACCCCTGTTGGCAAGGGTCGTAGCATAGGGGACAAGCATCCTAGCCGCAGATATACTATATGCAAGTTTTATTGTCTCGAGAGGTATTCTGGGTGCATCAACGTCCCATCCCATCTAGTACCCGGGTACCAGCACAGCACGGCACATAAAAACTAGGATGGCAAGCAAGTAGATATCATAATTATAATAGTCACGGGGTTCCGACACCAGCATATCCGACACCGTAACTCAATATCACAATATAAAACATCATACTCACATCTCATCAATTTACATCCACATGTTTAATACAACATAGCAAGAATAAATGCAAGCATAGAATCAATATATTAATCTAGATAATGCATTTCTATAATTATATGTATCAACCCCAAACATCACCCAGAGCCCACTCACCGCTTGCTTATTGTTGTTTGGTGAAGTTTGGTTAAGTGCACGTACTCCAATATGGATTCCAAGGTCTGAGAATGCGTGAAAGTAGCGTTAGGAGCATATAGGTGGGTCCCACAAAAGGTCCCAACAAATAAATGCGATTTGGGCCAAGACAGCAGGAATGGATGAAGGAACGGAGCCAGACAGGTTAATCCGATCGTGGATCCGCCCAGGTCATGCCCTGAAAATATATGGAACAGACTCACGGGCGGATGTAGAACTTGAGTCTGTTGTAGATCCGTTCCAACCCTAAGACACGCCCGAGAGCAACTTAAGGATTCTGAGTTTCAGGCGGATTCACTTGGGTGGGTCTGCTCGTAACTCCGCCCAAGAGGAAAGCCATATTAGGCTGAACGGACTAACGAACAGATACACAACAGTGAGTCTGGTCGTTCGTCCGCTGCCCTTCCTTTAAACAGCTGCGAAGAGCATCACCTCCAGCCCTTCATTCATAGATCCATTAGGGTCTTGGGGTTAGGGAAGTGAGCTTAGACCTTCGTTGGAGGCCCAATACATGAAGTCCTACACAAGATAAGGGGATTTGGGGGATTTAGGTCCATTCCCAATGTTCTTCCCAACCTCAACTAGGTTTCCAATGATTGAACAGCATAGGGGTCAATCAAAGTCATGAATGCATTAAGGTGAAAGGGATTTAAGTCTAAAGGAGCATTGACTAGGTATTGTTGAGCTTCCAAGGGAAACACCAACATTGAAATCGATCCCAAGGGATTCCTAAGGTTTTAAAAAGAGAAGAGAGAGAGGAAGGTGAAGATGCCTACCTCAAAGATGGATCAATCGGTGACCTCCACCTCCACAGCCTCTCAAAACCCCTTCAAGTTTCTCTCCACAAATGCCTTCAATGCTCCAAGCCTCCAACGTATTGGGTAGGTAGAGAAGTAATGAGGCTTGAGAGCTAAGTCTGGGTTTTAAGACTAATTTCCCTCTTAAGGCCTGTTTGGTCTGAGGCTTAATGAGTCAAAACTCATTAAAAGGCTTATTTAGCCAATGGGTCCACCCAATGGCAACCTACAAACCAAGGAAAGACAAGGATGAGGCCAACCTCGTCCAAAAGACTAAACTAGAGTGCCCAAGGTATGGGGTGTGGGTCCCATACAAGGAAAACACACAAGGACTAAAGACAGCATGGGCGGACTAACGGGTGGATTCAGTCTTGGTGAGTCCACTGCTGTTGTAAAAGCAGAAGCACAAGGAATTCGATCGGGCTTTAGCCCACATCCCAAGGTCAACTAGAGTAAGATATAATATCATTTTCAAGGTTAAAGTCATACCCCTCGGCCGTCACGACGTGTCCTTCATGATCCCAAATAACTTCCCGATCGCGATACTAAGTTCATCACCAAAGGAGGTATCTAAGTGTGGGGACACGAGGAATGCCTTTTGGTACTCCTCACTTTGTAGACTCGTGCCGGGAGGATGATCGACGAAATCACCATCGACAAGTCTTCCCCACTACCGGTTAAGGAACCTCTCTTCTACAGGCAGGCCCGTGATATGGTCAACGATCTTGTGACTAGGTTTAACCAAGAGTGAAAATAGTCTGCCAACATACACGACAGTAGAAACTACACGTCACACGAGAGAGAAAACATTATTAAATAATAAATCTGGGTGCGGGTGTAACACCGGAGGCGTTCCCGAACGTTCAACCCGGCCTAACCTATCATGGTAGCCCGTGGCCACCCGACAAGGCCCGGTACCCTGCGGCGCAAGGGGCACCAGTGGTAATCGATCGGGGAGAGGTGACTAGGATCATCCAGGAGAGCATGAATCCCTTTTACAGGACGACCCCATGTCCTACTTACAAGAAGCCCTACCCAGAGTACTTTGATACGGTGGACCTGGGAAGAAACCACAAAATCCTAGAATTCACTAAGTTCTCAGGTGAGGACAGGGTGTCTACCATCGAGCACATAGCCCATTTCACCATGCAGTGTGGCAACCTAGGTGGGGTAGAGGTGGCCAAGCTCAAGCTATTCCCCAATTCCCTAACGGGATCGGCCTTCACCTAGTACTTCAACTTGCCTGCCAACTCAGTACAGAGCTGGCAGGAGATGGAGGAACTTTTTCACACACAATTCTATCGCACTGAATCAGAGGTTACCATATGGGACTTGGCCAAAATGAGCTGAGGATCGGGAGAAACTGTCGAAGGGTTCATCACCTGATTCAAAATGGCCAAGTATAAATGCCCAACCACCTTTCCTAAGGCCGAGTACGCAAAAATGGCCTTAGGGGGACTAGGCTTTGAACTTCGGAAGAGGTTCACTGGCCAGTACTTTGCTGACCTGGGGCAGTTAGTACTATAGGCCGCACCCTATGAACAACTCTTAAAGGAGGAAGGCCAGCAGAAAGTGGCCTCAATTGGGTCATATTACAAGGACACTGCCAGTCACGCTTTCCCGTTATTAGGGGGTAGCGGCTAAAAATAGGTTGATTACATAGAGTTCGAGATTGACGCGGCCGAAATAATGAAAGGAAAGCCCTACGTATGTAAGGCCTTCATCAGACCAAATGACCAGGCCAAACAGGCCGATCAATCTAAAACGGCGCCTTAGACGACTTTTAACTTGAAAGTGACATACTCCTTTGATATTTTGAAGGCCGAGTTAATTTTTGATCAGTTGCTCAAGGACAAGCAGATTAAGTTGCCACCAGGGCACTAAATACCACCTAGCCACAAATTGAAAGGTCAGAAGTATTGTAAATGGCACAATACTCATACCCATACTACTACTAACTGTGTGGTTTTGTGGAATGCCTTGCAGAAAGCAATTACAGGTGGGTGCCTCCAGTTCCCAGGGAAGGAAAAGGGCGTTATGATGGTCGATGAAGATCCCTTTCCAGTAAACATGGTTAGTGCTGACTTTTTGAAGCTGGCTGGACCAAGGGGAAGTGCGGCACCAGCCTGGAACTTCAGACAGGGGAATGAATCATCCAGGCCGAATGCTTCGGGGAGACCACAGGGATCTTAGTTGGACCCGTGGGTCGTTCCATTCTAGAGTCAGGCCAATGGCGGTCGTGCGGCGAATGATCCAGAAATGATAATAGGCAGGACGACGCAAGGGTTCATGACCCCACCTGAACGGCCAAGTGCACCAGTTAAGGGCTGCTCCAGTAACACACCTACCCGGGCCGAAGAGAGGATCGCAACTTTGAAAGGGAGAAGGCGTGGCAAGCTACCTATTGTGAACACTCGCTATGAGTTCAACCCCTAGAAGAACTAAGGGAATGGGAAGAACGGGGGATCACCACACCCAGGCCGAGCGAAGCACCGAGGCTCCATCAGGATGTTTATCCCAGGTGCAGTAGACCAATTAAGGGACATCGGAAGGAAACTTTAGTGTAGTCAGGCAAGCATCTACTCGGCCAGAACGAATGGCCTACCTCGGGAGCTAAGGAAGAGGTAAGTCGGACACCCAGACAAGGCATGGGGTTGGTTTCCCATCGGGTAACCTGTACTTCTAGGCCGTCGGCCAAAGACCGACTTGGGAAGGTGTTTGTGGCCCAAACCACCTGGTTCTGATTTGGTTGGGCCAGGCGAAGACCAAGAGTGGGCCATCAGCGTTGGGCTGAAATCAAAGAAGAGTACAGAGACGTGGTCGCACCCTGGCAATTAGAGGGTGGCCCACATGGCAGAGGCACAGGTAGTGCCAGGCGCAGATCTGCGTCTCGCAGGGAACGAAATTGATGGCAACGTTGGTGGGGCCTGCCACTGATGCAATAGTTGGAGTGAGAGCAGGGTTGGTGGCTTGCGTGGCAACAGTTGGTTGGAGCTTGGGAAGCATAAGCCGGAGAGGATGGTCTTGGAGGGAACAGTTGCACAGGCTGATAACTGCCAGGGCTTATCCTATATAAGGAGGGAGGCTTATCCGTGGGGGACACACACAAACATCTGACAACCAGCACACTTCTTTATTTTGTTTACTTCATTCGTTTATTGCTTTGTTTATTGCCTTTCTTTATCGATGCTTGTTATCAATTGAGATCGAAGGGATGTACGGTCACATACTAGGAGCCGTAAGAGTGAATCCATGGAGCCCACACTTGTATCTGGTATGATTGATTGATATAATTTCCATTTCTGTCTCATTATTATTTGTGTTTCAAATTACTTTTATCATTCCAAGGTCTGTGGCATTTTGGGCTATAGTCCGTAGTTGTTGGCTTAACCCAAAAGACCTTAGAGCTACTCAGGTAGGAGGAAAACCTACTAGCCTGGTAAGGAGTCAGATTAGGCTATTTTGGCCTCGTTTGAACCTGCGCAAAGGTTCTGTCATGCCCGCATTATTCGTATTACGAGTGTAACCCCATGTGTGAGTGCTTGGGAGTTTTATCACCAACACATTTTGGCACGCCTGGGGGGACCCTCATAAGCCAACGACTGCTATGGTCAAGCAAAAGAAAGGACCAGGACATCCTCGTATCCAAAAGGAAAATATGGTGGATGAAGAAATGGAGAATCCTATGGCGGCTGAGTTTGTAGACCAAGCCGAGGACGAACCATACGGTTCACATGGCAGTAACGCTAGCCATGACTTAGCACATCAATTGATGGTTATGGTGCATGACGTTGTAGACCCCCTCGCGTGCAATATATAGTAGCTTGTGGACGTCTTTAGACCCATTTTTTATGATTTACACCACACAATGGCTGCGGTTGATAAGTCTGTAGCCAGTCATCAAAGTCAGTTCGAGGAGTTCCATGAAACCCTTGTTGCCCTGAGGCCTGGCCTAGGGTCAGTCCACCAGTGATGACTTTCATCAATCCCCTGTATCAGGCCGCACCACCCGGCATCCCCAACCCGGTGGGGAGCTATGTGGCCAGCAGCCCTCCCACAAGCGTCCAGGGGGGTGGTAATCAGGCAACAACCCTAGGGGCAGGCCATGCGCCAGTAGCGGTTATCCCAGCGGCGTTACAGTGGCCAGCAGCTGTGAGTGCTGCCCAGACAGGGGGCATCAGGCCCATCCCAGGGTCCAGTAACATGGCCTCCACAGGGCCAAATGCTATTCCTTTAGGGGGATACCCCCCTCCAGGACGTGGCAGTGCGACCACCGGAGTCCCTGGGTACAGACCCATAGGGGCGAACATCAGGGAGAGTATGCCCGGGTTCGAACCAAGGCCGGAGGCATTCCCAAACATGGACTAAGGCCCATTTGACCCTTAAAAGGATAAGAGAATCCTTATTCTCTTATCTCTCCCCCTCCCAAGTAAACCGTGGAGGAGAAGAGACAAGAGAAGAAGGAGAAGGAGGAAAGAAGAAGAAGAAGTAGAAGTAGGAGAGGAATAGGAGGGGAAGGGAAGAAGATGGAAGCCATGCCAAGATGGCTGGCTACCTCACATCTCCTCCCCAAGCTGACCGGACCCAAGGGAGAAGAGAAAGAGGAGGAGAAGTGATGGAGAGGATGGTTGGAAGGAGAATCTCACCAAGGTAAGACTCCAAGCTTAGAATCTCTCTCTCTCCATTTTCATTTTGTATTTTGGTAGAAGTTCTTAAGCTTGAGCTAACCTAGGGTTCCATTTGGGGCTCAAGGTGATGCTTAGCCTAATTGGGAGCTCTAATGGAGCTAATTCGGACCTCCAAGTGTTGCATTTGCAGCCATTGTTGGTGAACCCTTGGTCCTAAGCCATGAGACCCAACCCTTGGACATATTTGAGACCAAACCTTGTAGGACCTTGGATCCTTGAGGTGAGCCTAGGACCTAGTGACCCTAGGAAGGCTTAGACACCTCTCCCTTGTCCCTGAGAGCTTAGGGCACTCCAAGCTCCAAGCTAGAGCAAAATCTCTCTGAAATCTTGGAAGAGACTACCGACGGACAAATGACTGGATCCACCAATCGTGGTACCGTTCGTCAGTTAGCCCAGTATAACCCCTGTGTGTTGGAATGCCCGGACAAAGGAATGGACTCAAGTCTATTGCCTCCTCCGGAGGCCAGTTGCTCTCAAGTATGTCTCAGGGATTGAACGGATGCAGGGGTGGACCCAAGAAGCACATCCGCCTGTTAATCCGCTCCCTTTTAGGAGTTTCTCAGGTGTCGAACGGATGCACGATCTGATCCAAGTATGATGTTTCGTTCGTGGGTCCGCTCGCTCTGCTTTATTTTTTAGCCTGAACAGAGTCAAGGACGGACTCACCTCTGTTGAAACTGTCCGTGAGTCCGCTCGTGCTGTCTTGGTTGAAACCTGGTTTTAACCTCAAGGGCCTAGAATGGGACCCTTCTATGCATGCTTTAATGATTGTTTTTGTATTCCTAGGCTACCCAACTCGATGGATAGCGGGGAGCCCAGGTGAGATTCATGTCAACCACACACGGCGACGCCCGTGTTAGGTGAGTGGGTTCTGGGTGATTTGTTGGCTTGAATATATATTTAATATGAAATCTTAAGCATGCTATTATAAATCTATAAGCATTGTGCGCATTGCATTATTATCCAAATGTAATCTGTTATGAATGTGATAGTATGCTCACCCTTGTATCGAGCTACGGTGTCGGGTGTGCCGGTACCGAAACTCTAATTTATTTAAATTATGAAAACTATTATATGTCATCCTAATCTGTATGTGTTGTGCCGCGCTGGTACCCGGGTACTAGATGGAATGGGACGATGATGCATCCGGAATACCTCTCGGGACGATAGGACTTGCATATTGTATATCTGCGGCTAGGATGCTTGTTCCGTTATGCTACAACCCTTCCCAATAAGGGTTTATGTGTAGGATAGTCTGAGCACCTGTGGTCTATGGAGGTGGGAGAGGCCAGGATAGGGGTAGTCATGGCGATTGGGGTCTGCCACTGGGTGGTCATGATGGTTTCTACCAGCGTAGGTCCCCTCGTGATAATTGAGGTTTCACTGGGGCGATAGGATAAGTGACCATTAGTGTCTCCCGAGTTATCATAGGAGCATACATTTGACCGATAGAATTGTGTGCTAGGTGGAAAATGAATTTAATATTAGCATGCATCATTCTGCTTGATATTGTTTGTGTGATGTATGTGCATTCCCCTTTGCTCCCTCACTAGCTAGTGTAGCTAACCTGTTGCGTAACTCCTTTTTAGTTGTTATGCTAGAGGTACTACTTAGATAAGCACTATTGGATGCGAATCAAGTAGAGCCGGTGACTGTGACTTGGATGTAGATATACACCCAAGATTGGTGCCCTTGTGGCAATTATTTATCATTTAATTTTCTGTCTTCATTCCACACTCATGTATAAACTATGTGTTTATTTATAGGAGAGAATGAATGGTTACATTTATGAACAATGTACTATGTGTTATCATTAGAGAACCGATGCTCTATAATTTCACATGATTTAATTAAATTTTACTTCCGCTAACTCTGTATTTGGAACGACTTATTCCATATTGGTACGTTCCTTTCTGTTATCAATATGTGATGACAGGGTGGACTGTGGCTCGGGACACTGTATCTGCGATCCTGGTAGGTAGTGGGATGACACGGGTAGTCCCAATCACCCCCTATGTGGTAGCATATATATATTACATCGGGATGGGGGCATGACAACTCTATTATGGAAACCCTACTCTCTCTCTCTCTCTCTCTCTCTCTCTCTCTCTCTCTCTCTCTCTCTCATTAACCTATAAATAACCCTAATTTCTCTCTCATTAACCTATAAATAACCCTAATTTCTCTCTCTCTCTCTCTCTCATTAACCTATAATTAACCCTAATCTCTCTCTCTCTTTCATTAACCTATAAATACCCCTAATCTCTCTCTCTTTCATTAACCTATAAATAACCCTAATCTATCTCTCTCTCTCTCTCTCTCTCTCTCTCATACACACACACATTAACCTATAAATGGTATTATATCTAAGAAACCTAAATTTGAATGTCATTGCAGCAAACAAATACGACAGACATGTTGGATTTGGCAGTGCAACATATCAAATGCCTCCAGGGCGGCAGAAATACAGATTTTGTTAGCCGGTTTGGCTTGGGTAGAGTGTGTTGAGTGGGGTTGTTAGCCCTCTCTTTGTGCTTGTATCCGTCTGGGTATGCCTGGACTCTTTTGCTTTGTAACCTTTTTATTTTAATTCTATTCTTTTGCTGACCTTTAGCAAAATAAACATATCAAATGCCTCCAGGGCCAAGTGCAGGTTCATTAAAAATTAACTCATTTGTAAGGTGTGAGAAAAATGAAAACATGAAACTAGGATCTGTAAAATTCACACACAAACACAATTTGTGCTTTACTTTAATTTTCTGGAGACATGACAAACTAAAGTTTATTTTCTTGGAAAGGAAGCATGCGCCACCTTTACATAGATATTTTTTTTAGGAAAAAAGTTCTCTGTTCGGGAGTGTGGCCTACGCCAGCACTCCCATGAGTCTATCTTTCTCCTCCCCATGTGAAAAGACACATCTGCCCCCTTGTTTTAAGGAGGAGAGAGATAGACACATGGGAGAGCTGGCGTAGGCCACACTCCCGTACAGAAAACTGCTTCCCTTTTTTTTAATAATCTTCTCACATAATAAACAATGGGGCCTACATTGACATTTTCTCTTATTTTGATTATATGAGCTTCACATAGACATCATATGAATGATGTCATTTTCCAACCCCTCATTGTTATAGTGTGCAGATTTCTTCTTACAATGCCGTTGTTAGAAACCCTCCTTTTTTTTTATTTACTCTATATTTTGATGAAGCTATGCCTTATTACATGCTATTAATTGAATTACACTGTAATGTCGCTTGATGGTTTCAAGCCCTATAGATGGGTTTGGTATTGTTGAACAGTACAATATTTCCACGCAGAAAACCAGAAAAATGAGTATTTTTATGGAATATTAAACTATTTCTGTAAAGAAATGGAAGATGGAAGATTAATTTTTCGTTCATTTGTTTCTAGGAGTAGAAAATATTCATCCTCAAAATTTTCTTATATATAATCTTATAGTTTTTTCTTTTTTCTTTTATATGTTTCTAGAAGTAGAAAATATTCCTTTATATTATTTTCTCTTTTTTCTTTTCTTTGTTCCTCTAGATTTCATATTAAAAAGGCAAAAGGTTTTATGCATGGCTGATTTATGTACTCGATCTAGTCTTCAACTATTGGATGGGGAGAGAGAGAAATAAGTTATTACATTTTTGTAAAGTTACAAATTATTTGACACCTTGTAGGGTTTCAATAAGAGAGTCCCTTGTATCATATTACAATACGACATAGTATATTAAGGAATGTTAAACAATGCTTTATTTCCTTGCAAAGTCAGCCGCTCAGTTTGAAGTCTCAACGCCGATTCTTTCATGGCCTGGTCATGTGGAGGAGGAGCTGAGGGTGGATGCTCAGAGAACGCCTAGATTCAGATTGTCTTAATCTGTTCTACTTTTGTTTCTTTATTTTGTTTGGTTCATTTAGTTGCTTTCCCCTCTGATGGCTTTGTCGTAGGTGGGGATTGCTTCTTCTCGATTTTTGTTGGTTACCAGCTTGACCAGCTCCTTTTGTACTTTATTTTTTCTTCTTAAGATACATGACCTTTTAGCAAAAAAAAAAATATTTCCATACACCCAACTAATGAAAAAAACAAAAGGGAATATTATGATAGTTCTTCTGTCCTCCAGATAACTTAAATTTATCCATTACATTTAAAATTTACCCACCCCATTTTTTTCTATATATTTTGCCTAATTCTTTATTTTGTTGTTGTAACGTTAGAACTTCACCTATTACATGGATTATTGGATAAATCCTTAAACATCTAGAGACTCAATCATTTGGTTATTATTATTGGCACCTTGAGAGGGAATTATTCAATAATATATCTTAACTTTTCTCCCCCTCTTGCAAAGCTCAACAAAAATATTGAAAAATGCACATGTGGATGCAAGCAAGAAAAGTAGAAGAAGGAAGATGCAGAGCTGTTGAAGACGGCAGAGAACTAAAAGTAGGACTAATTCCTCAACCTTGCCAAGTGAAGAAGATGGAAACCAGCTTTGCATGTACAAGGAATTTACAAGTTTTTTTTTTTAGTTATTCTTCTATATGTCCCATCTTCCTTCCTCTCCATTATTAACAAGTCTACTTTGTTTTGATTTTAAAAGAGTTATTGATGTTAGTCGAAGTTGGTTTATTATTTGGCGTTTGGCGGTCCAATTAGACATGTATTCTCCACTTTTACCAAAATGCCCCTAAACCTGAAAAATGACAAAAAATACCCGAGTAGCACTGTTCTTGGAATAAAATGACAGTAAATAATACGTTAAAATGAGGAATAAAATATGGTCTGAGCAAGATCGTCGAGATGTCTATATGACCAAGGCCATCCCCCGAGTTGGACTCGAATCAACACGGATTTCAACCTTACTCTCTCGATATCCTTATGGATACTGGTGCTACCGGATGCATTTGTAAAACAACTGCTAACCCTGGCTACCTTTGGGAAAAATTGGAACAGCCCACATACATTAGTGGTGTTTCAGGTCCAACAACGACCCTTGAGTATCGAGCTCATAATATCCCACCTCTGAAAAGGTAAATTAACTACAATCCCAGTGAACTCCCTTTATTCTAATCGCGGCTTTTGTTTACCCGATTCCCCACGAGGGTGGGTACGTCCGGGGTCGGTCATTTTGACCAACAGGTGGCACATGATCAACCTCTAAAAAAAAAAAAAAAGACTAGAATCCCTGGTCTCAGCTCGGAACCTTGGTAGAACCTTTAAACACATGCACAATTTCAATTTCACTTTGATTTTACTTGCCATATTTTTCCAAGTATTGAACTCAAATGTCCCTCCACTACAATTGGCTTGAATGACATGCAAAGCTTGCACCAGACACCCAAGTTACTAAGTAGTGTTGGAATAGATTCTCAGTGCATATATCATTTGATTGCCACATTGTGGCTTTAGACATTGATGCAGTATGAGTTCAAACTTTTTTTTTATTTTTTTTTATTTTATTCTACTCTAATCCGTGTTATGTTTTGACTTCTTAAGTTTTCTATGTGGCTCTTGTAGCGAGCTTTAGGCCAATTACTCTCAAATCAGACGGCTTTAAGGAATTAGGTGTAAAACACCCCTCGGGCTTACTTACTCAAACCAAATAGGCTACAACCCAAGACTGGATCAAAGAGCAAATAAATTTTATTTTTTTTGGCAATCAACTGTATCATGCAAGTTTATCATGGTTCAACCTTAGCACCTAACCAAAACTCATGTAACAGTGAAGATACATACAAATTTCAATTGTAAATCAATACTATGGTCAAGATAAAGAATGCAGCCACTCCAAAATAATTTACTTTGAGATTTTATAGATATTTCCCCACACTGGAACTTTATTATCCCACTCTGAGTTGGAGAACTACCATACATCTAACTTAGGGAGGTTGGGGGTAGGGTGAGTCACACTGTTTTTCCTTGAGATTAGATCGAGTAGGTCATCTAGGCTACAAAAGATTTCAGCTCGGAACCTTGGTAGAACCTTTAAACACATGCACAATTTCAATTTCACTTTGATTTTACTTGCCATATTTTTCCAAGTATTGAACTCGAATGTCCCTCCACTATAATTGGCTTGAATGACATGCAGGGCTTGCACTAGACACCCAAGTTACTAAGTAGTGTTGGAATAGATTCTCAGTGCATATATCATTTGATTGCCACATTGTGGCTTTAGACATAGATGCAGTATGAGTTCAAATTTTTTTTTTATTTTTTTGTTTCTTTTATTCTGCTCTAATCGGTGCAATGTCTTGACCTCTTAAGCTTTCTAGATGGCTCTTGTAGCGAGCTTTAGGCCAATTACTCTCAAACCAGATGGCTTTAAGGAATTAGGTGTAAAACACCCCTCGGGCTTACTTACTCAAACCAAATAGGCTACAACCCAAGACTGGATCAAAGAGCAAATAAAATTTTTTTTCTTGGCAATCAACTAAATCATGCAAGTGTATCATGGTTCAACCTTAGCACCTAACCAAAACTCGTGTAAACAGGATGACTAACAAAATCGGCTCTCTCAGTAGACAGTGTACTTTCAAAGAATTTAAAATCCCTTTGATCGGTATATTCCAATTCCCTCCTCAGTGCGGAATTTTTATTACTTGAAAGTGCATGGTATTTTGGATGCTCTCAAAGTCTTTCAGAAAAGTAAACTAAAGAGGCTACACACTCAATCTCGAACCAATGTAAAGACTACAATTCGATGAAATACCCCCTCCCCATACTTAAATTATACAGTGTCCTCAATGCATGCAGAAATAAAAACGAGGGTCGAGATGAGGAGGCTTACCAGATATACTCATCAAATGGAACTCATAACCTCTCAATCTTTTCAGACTTGACTAATGGATTAGCCTTAGCAATAGCTTCTTGACCCACAACCTTGTAGTTGAAGAAACATTCATGCATCTCAGGGTACCTGTGCTTTGAGCAGAAAGTACTTCCACACCTACAGTTGAACCCTAGCAACCCTACTTTCTTACTGCAACTCATACACTTATTATTCTTCATCATCACCACCGGAGATGATTCATTAATGGCACCGGCAAGGACTGTGGGATTAGAAATTTCAACAGGACTTCTAGAAAACGATGAGGGGAGGAGTGATAGTTGCACGGTTTTTGAGGTTTTTATGGGAGAGCAGCGTTTGGCTTCTTGGAGAGAGAAGTCCCTATAACACTTGGAGCAGAGGTTAAGGGTTGCTGGTCTGCCAAAGAAACCACATCCGTTTGCACAGCGAGAAGGGTTTTCAGGTGCTTTCCCTCCCATCTCTTCGTTTATTCTCCCTTCAGAACCCATCTTCTTCTTCTTTCTCTCTCTTGTTGATCTCGTTGTTAGTTTTCTGTTTGGGGAGGGTATCAAGGAATGAGAAGATACAGAGGAAATGAGAAGATACAAAGATTTTGGGAATGTTTCTCACATAGAGCATGAGAAGACAAACTGCTTTCATTTATATAGAAACAGCAAATAGCTTATCTTACATATTGTGCCTACACATGGACATGAGGGGGACCATGTGGACTATGATGTCAGAAACAGAAAATTGAACAAACTAACCAACAACTGTAACAGACTCAGTTGTATTCCTATTAGATGGGAGTGTTACGTAATACATTTATAAAAAGTAGCGAGAGAGAGAGAGAGAGATTAATTCATATTCATACTCGGATTTGTTACTCTGATTTTTATTATATATTGACAATAGGGCCCCTTGACAATACTACCATTAAAGCTGTCCTAAAAATTGATGAAACATAACAATAATAGTATATGCAGGGGTATTTTGGTCAGATAAAGTAATTAATTTTTTTTCTTTAATTGTGTTGGGAATTGGAATGGATAGGTGCAGAGTTTATAAATAGAAGAAAGGAGCTCTAGAAGCAGATTAGGTAGGGTTAAAATTTTTGTGTATTCTCTCTTATTTAATGCATAAATTTGGCTAAATATCAAAATTTAATAAGTAAAAAAGATGATTACGATTATAAATTTTTGACAAATCTGAGCCGTAGGATAATATAAAATGGGTCATGATTAAATCAGGCCCTAATTTTACACCTGACCAATCCATAATGTTCTATTTTATCTCACACCCTGATAGGAGGTGAAATGATCGCCGCGTCCCAATGAAAGGCAGAAATTCTGCCTCCATTATGCCAATGTGCACTCTCATTGGTTCCTATGCGCACATAGAGACCTTCCCCACAAAGAACACCAACCCAAAAATTAATTACTAAACGAAACTTCAAATAATACATCATTAACCACATGTTTTGATAGTTTTTCCTTCCGAACTCGCACAGCCAAGTGATGGGTTTCCGAGACAAAACACCTATCTTTCTTAAGAATATTTACAAAGTCAAAAAAACTACTCATAGTTTTAAAGTCCAACAAAAAAAGTAAAGGTATCCCAAGGCTGCTGGTCCATTTCTTGTTGAAGAAAAATCACCACCTCGCTACCATGACTCCAAATGGCCGGTCACGTACGGTTGTGACACCTAATTGCTTGGCTTTTTGGACGCTATTGAACAGTACCCTTGCCTTTGATTCTCTCATTCTCATAACCACGGTTAAGAGTAGTGCTAATGAATTAGCCATTGATTACAATATTGCTCAATGTTGGAGAATATTATTTCTTCATTGAGATTGATCTCCAATAGGAGAATATCTAAATACAAGAGAGAGTTACAGCCCTAGCCGTTAATACAATTGTTGGTGACAAAAATCCCAAACACTCACACACGGGGATATGCACGTGGTGCGAATAGCGCGGGCATGCCAGAACCTTTGCGCAGGTTCAAACGAGGTCGAAAACAGCCTGATCTGACTCCTAACCAGGCAAGTCGGTCTCCCTCTTGCCTAAGTAGCTCTAAGGTCTTTTGGGTTAAGCCAACAACCACGAGTCACAGTCCGAAACACTATCGATCTATGAAGAAAAGAGAGATTTGGACACAAACAATAATGAAACTGAAACAATGAATATACTAATCAGTCATACCAGATATGGACGTGAGCCTTGTGCATACACCCTCGCCACTCCAAGCATGTGACCGTACATTCCTTCAGCCCAAATAACGACAAAAACAGCAAAGAACAAAGTAAAAGACAAAAACAGTAATGTAAAGAAGATAAAAATGAATGCTGGTCTTGTTAGGTATGTTTGTGTGTCCTTCTCCAGATCCGTTGCCTTCCTTATATAGGATAAGCACCCCCTGCTATCAGTTCGTACGGTTAATCCCATCAGAGCCACCCTTTTCGGTCCATGTCTCTCAGCCCCAATCAGGTACTGCCACGCGCCCCATCAGGCCTATCCTGCCTCCAACTGCCAAGGCAGTGGTGGGGTCCACCTCTGCTACACTCCTTTACGTTCCTTGGGCGATGCGGTTCCTCGTTCAGCGCTTCCTGCGCCTTTGACACGTGGCCTAGCCCCTAACCGATGGATTGCAGCCACGTTCTACACACCCTCTCCCGTTCACGGGCCACAGCCTGGCCGTCCAACCTTGGCCCTCCTGGCCCGGCCTGATCTGAACCTACAGGTTCTAGCTGCAAACAACAATAGTTGAAGATCAAGAATGATAGCACATGTGATAACACATGCCTTAGAGAGACTGATTTTAATAAGAAATGGGAAACCTAATGGATAGCACATGCCTTAATGGGAGATCTAATGGAAATACCGAATAAGAGATTTCCATTGTGAGGAAATCTCTATATTGGTCAATACAACCCCACAAGATGAAGGGCATGCGGAGCGGACCTTTAGCTTGTCGCGCATAAATTGGAACTGTGCCATTGGCAGGGCCTTGGTCAATCTATCAGCCAGCTGATCGACAGTGCTAATAAACTAAACTATAAGCTGTCGATTCGTGACCCATTCATGAACAAAATGGAAGTCAATTTCAATGTGCTTTGTGTGGGTGTGAAACACAGGGTTAGCAGATAAATATGTGGCCTCAATGTTATCACACCACAGTACAGGAGGACCATTGAGAGGAAATCCCAATTCACTGAAGAGAGATTCGAGCCAAATAAGTTTGGCTGAAGCATCCGCAAAGGCCTTATATTCAGATTCGATGGACGATCTTGCAACAATCTTTTGATTGCGAGATTGCCAAGAAAGGAGATTTGGCCCAAGAAATATGGCATAACTACCCGTCGAACGACGGTCAGAATTGTTACCTGCCTAATCAGCATTAGAAAAGGCCTACAAAGTGACACTAGGTCAACGTTCAATGAACAGCCCATGAGTCCGTGTATGCTTGTGATAGCGCAAAATACGTTTCACCAAAGACCAGTGATCATTTGTAGGAGAATGCATAAACTGACAAACTTGATTCACTTCAAAAGCCACATCTGGTAGGGTCAAGGTGACATATTGTAGAGCACCAACAATAAACCTATATCGTTTGGGATCATCCATGAGAGCACCCCCTAAGTCAGATGTGGAGGAAGTGGTGGACATTGGTGTCATGATGGGGTTACAGTCAAGCATATCGGAGCGTTGTAGCAAATCATATATATAATGGGATTGGGAGAGCAATAACCCATTGTGCTGAGGAAGAGCTTCAATCCCAAGAAAAAAATGCAAAGGACTAAGATCTTTGATGGAGAACTCAGTGGTCGATTGTTGCAATAGGGAAGTCACCTGAGGTGGAGAGTTGCTTGTAATGATTATGTCATCAACATACACCAGTATATAAGCAATGGTGGAACCTGATCTGTAGAGAAAAAGAGACGGATCGGTTCTAGAAGCAATAAATCCCAGTTGTAGTAAATATTGGGACAGCCTGTGAAACCAAGCACAAGGCGCCTATTTAAGGCCATATAAAGACCGGTGAAGCTTGCACACATGTTTGGGCTTAGTGAGATCCTCAAAACCTTGAGGTTGTGCCATATAAACTATTTCATTGAGAATGTCGTGAAGAAAGGCATTATATTATATGCACATCAAGTTGACGCATATGCCACCCTTGGGAAAACTACAATAGTCAAAATAGTGCGAACAGTGGTGGGCTTCACAACCGGGCTAAATGTTTTAGAGTAGTCCAGCCCTTCCTGTGGACTTGGTTCCTGTCCAGCACTCTGTCTGGCGCTGTATGTGCTGCCCGGGCTGCACATACAGCCCGAACAGAGTGAGGCATGGAAAGACAGCCTCATCCCTGCCCGAGCGCCTTGCCCGAGCAAGGGTGAGGCAGTCTTTTCACGCCTCACTCTATCCGGTGCTGCACATGCAGCCCGGGCAGGATGCTGGACAGGATCTTTTTGGCCTTCCTGTTAATGAAACCCCTTGGCGACCAACCTTGCTTAATAACGTTCCAATGTCCCATCAGCTTTCCTTTTAATTCTGTAAACCCACTTGCAGCCAACCAGATTCATGTCAGGAGAAGGGGGAACCAAGGACCAAGTGCCATTTTCAAGAAGAGCATTGAACTCATCGGACATAGCTTTGCGTCATTCAGGGTATTTTTTATGGGCTTGAGAGTAGCAGGTACGCTCATCAAGTGGGGGTTCAACAGTGGATAGAGCATGGGGATGTGATCTTAGATGCATGGGATGTGATCTTGTAGGAGATGGGTTGGTTAAGGGTTGGACTATGGAAGACCGGACTGATGAGGACGGTATAGGTGGGGAAGGTATAGGAGGGTTAATAGGAGGAAGGGTATTGTACAGGTCAGATAAGGGCCTGGTGTGACAAGGAGGAGAGATAGAAATAGGGGACGCATGGTTAGGATTTTGGGGAGCTGGCATCGCTGAGGGTGGGGTGTGTAGTGGTGGGATAGCAGTAGCAGGGACTGGTAAGGGAGTCACACGAGTGGGGATGGAACCCCACGGGGTTGGGGATGGTTGCACCGAAGGAGGGGAAGCACCAAGATTTTTATTAGCAAAAGGGAAAGCGCTCTCATCGAACCAAACATGTCGTGCTATATATATTCGATTGGTGGAAAGATCCAGACAACGATAATCAACATGAGTAGGACTATAACTCAAGAAAACACATGGAGTCGATCAAAAATCCATTTTGTGACGATTATAGGGTCGAAGATAAGGATAGCAAAGACACCCAAACATATGTAAGAAGGAATAGTCAGAGTCCTATGAGTAAGAAGTTGAAAGGGGGTCGCTCTATTTGAAACTTTAGAAGGCATTCTGTTAATTAAATAGACAGCACTGTCAAAGGCATAATTCCAATAATACATAGGGACAGAGGCATGAGCGAGGAGTGAAAGATCGGTTTCAACGATATGGCGGTGTCTCCTTTCCACACAACCCTATTGGTCATGAGTATGTGGACAAGAGACACGATGAGAAATACCAAGTCGTTGAAAAAATTGAGTTAAGGACCGGTATTCCACTCCCCAATCTGTTTGAACAGCTTTAATTTTTCATGAGAATTAGCGTTCAACCAAAGATTGAAAAGTGAGAAAGGTAGAAAGAACATCAGACTTATTTAAGAGAGGATCAAACTATATAAAATTGGTATTGTACGTCATCAACAAAAATTACAAAATATTTATGTCCTTGAACAGAAGTAACATGAGACAGACCCCAAACATCACTATGGACCAAATCCAAACTTCTTAAAATTACAACCAGGCCCTTCCATCATTTTTTGATACTTATTCCAACATCCCTATGACTTTTAAACATTTCTTTTAGGGTCTTTCAACTTTTGAAAATTACATTAAAAGGCTTTTTACATGAAAAATGGTTCAAAGCATTCTATAACCAAAAACCTTAGAAAATTGACTAAGGCGTGGAAATGCCTTGTGAGCCAGCCAACAACCCGACATGGCCAGTCGTGCTCGCGGGGGCCTCTTCGGGCATACCGCCCAACACGCGTGGGGGCCATGCCCCTTACTGCTGCTACGACAGTTATGGCCCTTGGTGGCCTTATTGATGCTCGACCATGTGTGCCTTGTGACGCCCATGTGCGTGGCCTTGTGCCGCCCAAGCACTAGCCCTTGCTGCCTAGGTGGCCTTGCCACTACTTCAAAGGCCGTGTGGCCTAAATATTTGGCCACATCATCCAAACCAATGCTACCGTCTAAGCCACCACATTAACCAAAATGCCCTTGGGCATCAAAACACATCAAAATCATACAAGAAACATGTGCACCATTCCAAACACATTTTCAACATTTCAAGCACCTTCCAAACACTAACACTACTGTACTGCTGCCAAGAATGACAACATATATCCTTCAAACATTGCCAAAACTCAACAATCTCCCCCTTTGGCATTGTTGGCAACACCAAGTGCTCTCTCCCCCTTTGGCAACAATACCAAAGGCTGACACACTCCCCCTAGAAGGGAGCTTCCCTATTGAAGCGCCCACCGCATATTTCCTAATCTCTCTCTCTCTCTCTCTCTCTCTCTCTCTCTCTCTCTCTCTCTCTCTCTCTCTCTCTCTCTCTCTCTCTCTATCTTATTAACCTATAAATAACCCTAATCTCTCTCTATCTCTCTCTCTCTCTCTCTCTGTCTTATTAACCTATAAATAACCCTAATGTCTCTCTCTTTCATTAACCTATAAATTACCCTAATCTTTCTCTCTTGATCTCTTTCATTAACCTATAAATAACCCTAATCTCTCTCTCTTTCATTAACCTATAAATAACCCTAATATCTCTCTCTCTCTCTCTCTCTCTCTCAACCTAAATTTGAATGTCATTGTAGCAAACAAATACGGCAGACATGTTGGATTTGGCAGTGCAACATATCAAATGCCTCCAGGGCCAAGTGCAGGTTCGTTAAAAATTAACTCATTTGTAAGGTGTGAGAAAAATGAAAACATGAAGTCATTAGGATCAGTAAAATTCACACACAAAATCAATTTGTGCTTTACTTTAATTTTCTGGACACATGACAAACTAAAGTTTATTTTATTGGAAAGGAAGTATGCGCCGCCGTTATATAGATTTTTTTTTTATACTCTTCTCACATAATAAACAAGGGGGGTCTACAAGGGTGCAAATGATAGCGAACCATGTCGACCCCACCACACCCCAGGTCTACATAAGGGGTGTAAATGAATAACCGAATCCATGTCCGTATCCATTTAGCACTATCCGAATCCATCTAAAAGCTAACCGGATGCCGATGCGGATACAGCACTATCTGAGCCGAATCCAATCCGTTTACATCCCTAGGTCTACATTGACATTTACTCTCTTATTTTGATTATATGAGTTCTACGTAGGCACCATATGAATGATACCATTTTCCAACCCTCATTGTTATAGTATGCGATTCCTTCTTACTATGCCATTGTTAGAAACCCTCCCTTTTTTTCTCTTTTTTTATTTTCTCTACATTTTGATGAAGCTATGCCTTATTACATGCTATTAATTGAATTACACGTAATGTAGCTTGATGGTTTCAAGCCCTAAAGATGGGTGTGGTTCTCTTGAACAGTACAATATTTCCATGTAGAAAACCAGAAAAATGAGTATTTTGATGGAATATTAAACTATTTTTGTAAAGAAATGGAAGATGGAAGATTAATTTTTCGTTCATTTGTTTCTAGAAGTAGAAAATATTCATCCTCAAAATTTTCTTATATATAATCTTATATTTTTTCTTTTTTCTTTTATATGTTTCTGAAGTAGGAAATATTCACCCACAGATTTTTGTATATATTCCTTTATATTAGTTTCTCTTTTCTCTTTTCTTTTTCCTCTAGATTTCATATTAAAAAGGCAAAAGGTTTTATGCATGGCCGATTTATGTACTCGATCTAGCCTTCAACTATTGGATGGGGAGAGAGGGAAATAAGTTATTATATTTTTGTCCGCCACCATGCAACGGTTGAAAGGCACAACCTTATACGTACACGGCCATGCATAAAAACTGAGTCCTATTAAAAAATATAAATTTTAGGAGCGAAGATGATGAAGGTTGTTACCTCCTACCAACCTTCCCCTTTCCAAAATTTATCTTTTCTTTTTTTTTTTTTTTTGTCATTTTCTAGAGAACCAAATACAATAATAAAGTTATTTGTTGCAACATTAGATATAGTTTCTCGAGCAACCAAACAACTATAGGAAAACTCAAGTTTCGTTTCCACCGAACGCCCCACTACTCCTTCCTTAATCTACATATTCTAGGCACCCAAATGCAGCTAGCCTCCCAAATGGAGTTTTATACTAGCTAAAAGAGAGAAAAAAGTAAAGTTACAAATTATTTGACACCTTGTAAGGTTTCAATAAGAGAACCCCTTGTATCATATTACAATACGACATAGTATATTAAGAAATGTTAAACAATGCTTCATTTCCTTGCAAAGTCAGCCGCTTAGTTTGAAGTCTCAACTCCGATTCTTTCATGGCCTGGTCATGTGGAGGAGGAGCTGCGGGTGGATGCTCAGAGAAGGCCTAGATTCAGATTGTCTTAATCTGTTCTAGTTTTGTTTCTTTATTTTGTTTGGTTCATTTAGTTGCTTTCCCCTCTGATGGCTTTGTCGTAGGTGGGGTTTGCTTTTACTCGATTTTTGTTGGTTACCAGCTCGACCAGCTCCTTTTGTACTTTATTTTTTCTTCTTAATATACATGACCTTTTAGCAAAAAAAAAAATTTATTTCCATAGACCCACCTAATTAAAAAAAAAAAAGAATATTATGATAGTTCTTCTGTCCTCCGGATAACTTAAATTTATCCATTACATTTAAAATTTACCCACCCCATTTTTTTCTATATATTTTGCCTAATTCTTTATTTTGTTGTTGTAATTAACATTAGAATTTCACCTATTACATGGATTATTGGATAAATCCTTAAACATCTGAAGACTCAATCATTTGGTTATTATTATTGGCACCTTGAGAGTGAATTATTCAACAATATATCTTAACTTTTCTCCCTCTCTTGCAGAAGCTCAACAAAAATATTGAAAAATGCACATGTGGATGCAAGCAAGAAAAGTAACATTTTCTTAAATAGAAAAGATGGGAAATAACTGTTCCATTGTTAAAATCAAATAGAAGAAGGAAGATGCAAAGCTGTTGAAGAAGGCAGAGAACTAAAAGTAGGACTAATTCCTCAACCTTGCCAAGTGAAGAAGATGGAAACTAGCTTTGCATGTACAAGGAATTTACAAGGTTTTTTTTTAGTTATTCTTCTATCGTTCCCATCTTCCTTCCTCTCCATTATTAACAAGTGTACTTTGTTTTGATTTTAAAAGAGTTATTGATGTTAGTCGAAGTTGGTTTATTATTTGGCATTTGGCGGTCCAATTAGACATGTATTCTCCACTTTTACCAAAATGCCCCTAAACCTGAAAAATGACAAAAAAATACCCGAGTAGCACTATTCTTGGAATAAAATGACAGTAAATAATACGTTAAAATGAGGTATAAAATATGGTCCGAGCAAGATCGTCGAGATGTCTATATGACCAAGGCCATGCCCTGAGTTGGACTTGAACCAACACCTCTGGAAAGGTAAATTAACTACAATCCCAGCGAACTCCCTTTATTCTAATCGCGGGTTTTGTTTACCCAGTTCCCCACGAGGGTGGGTATGTCCGGGGTCAATCATTTTGACCGACAGGTGGCAAATGGTCAACCTCTAAAAAAACAAAAAAAGACTAGAATCCCTAGTCTCAGCTCGGAACCTTGGTAGAACCTTTAAACACATGCACAATTTCGATTTCACTTTGGATTTACTTGCCATATTTTTTCAAGTATTGAACTCAAATGTCCCTCCACTACAATTGCCTTGAATGACATGCAGGGCTTACACCAGACACCCAAGTTACTAAGTAGTGTTGGAATAGATTCTCAGTGCATATATCATTTGATTGCCACATTGTGGCTTTAGACATTGATGCAGTATGAGTTCAAACTTTTTTTTTTATTTTATTCTACTCTAATCCGTGCAATGTCTTGACTTCTTAAGCTTTCTAGGTGGCTCTTGTAGCAAGCTTTAGGCCAATTACTCTCAAACCAGACGGCTTTAAGGAATTAGGTGTAAAACACCCCTCGAGCTTACTTACTCAAACCAAATAGGCTACAAGCCAAGACTGGATCAAAGAGCAAATAAATTTTTTTTATTTGGCAATCAACTATATCATGCAAGTGTATCATGGTTCAACCTTAGCACCTAACCAAAACTCATGTAACAGTGAATATACACACAAAATTCAATTGTAAATCAATACTATAGCCAAGATAAAGAATGCAGCCGCTCCAAAATAATTTACTTTGAGATTTTCTAGATATTCCCCCACACTTGAACTTTATTATCCCACTCTGAGTTGGAGAACTGTCATACATCTAACTTAGGGAGGTTTGGAGTAGGGTGAGTCACACTGTTTTCCTTGAGATTAGATCGAGTAGGTCATCTAGGCTACAAAAGATTTCAGCTCGGAACCTTGGTAGAACCTTTAAACACATGCACGATTTCAATTTCACTTTGATTTTACTTGCCATATTTTTTCAAGTATTGAACTCGAATGTCCCTCCACTACAATTGGCTTGAATGACATACAGGGCTTGCACCAGACACCCAAGTTACTAAGTAGTGTTGGAATAGATTCTCAGTGCATATATCATTTGATTGCCACATTGTGGCTTTAGACATTGATCTGTATGAGTTCAAACTTTTTTTTTTATTTTTTTGTTTCTTTTATTCTACCCTAATCTGTGCAATGTCTTGACCTCTTAAGCTTTCTAGGTGACTCTTGTAGCGAGTTTTAGGCCAATTACTCTCAAACCAGATGGCTTTAAGGAATTAGGTGTAAAACACCTCTTGGGCTTATTTACTCAAACCAAATAGGCTACAAGCCAAGACTGGATCAAAGAACAAATAAATTTTTTTTTCCTTGGCAATCAACTAAATCATGCAAGTGTATCATGGTTCAACCTTAGCACCTAACCAAAACTCGTGTAAACATGATGACTAACAAAATCGGCTCTCTCAGTAGACAGTGTACTTTCAAGAATTTAAAATCCCTTTGATCGGTATATTCCAATTCCCACCTCAATGCGGAATTTTTATTACTTGAAAGTGCATTGTATTTTGGATGCTCTCAAAGTCTTTCAGAAAAGTAAACTAAAGAGGCTACACACTCGATCTCGAACCAAAGTAAAGACTACAATTCGATGAAATCCCCCCTCCCCATACTTAAATTATGCAGTGTCCTCAATGCATGCAGAAATAACGAGATGAGGAGGCTTACCAGATATAGCCATCAAATGGAACTCATAAGCTCTCAATCTTTTTTTAGACTTGACCAATGGATTAGCCTTAGCAATAGCTTCTTGACCCACAACCTTGTAGTTGAAGAAACATTCATGCATCTCAGGGTACCTGTGCTTTGAGCAGAAAGTACTTCCACACCTACAGTTGAACCCTAGCAACCCTACTTTCTTACTGCAACTCATACACTTATTATTCTTCATCATCACCACCGGAGATGATTCATTAATGGCACCGGCAAGGACTGTGGGGTTAGAAATTTCAACAGGACTTCCAGAAGACGATGAGGGGAGGAGTGATAGTTGCACGGTTTTTGAGGTTTTTATGGGAGAGCAGCGTTTGGCTTCTTGGAGAGAGATGTCCCTATAACACTTGGAGCAGAGGTTAAGGGTTGCTGGTCTGCCAAAGAAACCACATCCGTTTGCACAGCAATTAAGAAGGGTTTTCAGGTGCTTTCCCTCCCATCTCTTCGTTTATTCTCCCTTCAGAACCCATCTTCTTCTTCTTTCTCTCTCTTGTTGATCTCGTTGTTAGTTTTCTGTTTGGGGAGGGGAGTGTTACGTAATACGTTTATATAAAGTAGAGAGAGAGAGAGAGACTAATTCGTATTCATACTCGGATTTGGAAATGGAAACCCATTAAAATCGGAAATTATTTACAATAGGGGGCCTTGACAATACCACCTTTAAATTTGTCCTAAAAATTGATGAAACATAACAATAATAGGATATGCAAGGGTATTTTGGTCAGATAAAGTAATTAGTTTTTTTTCCTTTAACTGTGTTGGGAATTGGAATGGATATGCCGCGTCATTTGTGAATAGGTGCAGAGTTTATAAATAGAAGAAAGGAGCTCTAGAAGCAGATTAGGTGGGGCTAAAATTTTTGTGTATTCTCTCTTATTTAATGCATAATTCTGGCTAAATATCAAAATTTAATAAATAAAAATGATGATTACGATTAGGGTTGCAACAGGGTCGGGTTTGGCCAGGCTTGGCCGGGCTTTATAGAATCCTAGCCCAACCATAAGTCCCCTTAGCTGGGCCCAGGCCCGACCTGATCCTGACTCAGGGTCAGAAAAATCTAATCCTGACCTGTCCTCAAGGTCAGGTCGGGCCGGGCTAATCCTGATTGGCCCTGATCATGGGGAGGGGAAGAAAATGCATGGACTGGAATGGGTCGGGGAGAAAATTATCAATTTTACATAAAATAACTCTGTAATAAAATGTATTACTTATTGTCTTCATATATAATATATTATATAGTAAAATGTGGATGATGTTCAATGTTTATAATATATATATTATATCAATATATATTTTATAGTATAACTTAAAATAGGGTCGGGCCGGACCAAACCAGGCTTAGCCCAAGGCCTCAACCCTAGCCTGACCCGACCTTGACTCAGGGCCAAAAATTTCCAGCCCTGACCTGCCTTTAGAACCAAATATCTCAGCCCAGGCCCTGCTCGGGCTCAGGGCGGGTTGAGGCCGATAGGGCCAAATTTGCACCCCTAATTACGATTATAAATTTTTGACAAATCTAGGTTGTAGGATAATATAATATGGGTCATATGATTAAATCAGGCACTAATTTTACACCTGACCAATCCATAATGTTCTATTTTATCTCACACCCTGACAGGAGGTGAAATGATCGCCGCATCCCAATGAAAGGCAGAAATTCTGCCCCCATTATGCCAATATGCACTCTCATTGGTTCCTATGCGCACACAGAGTCACAAAGACCACACTTCCCCGTAAATAACACTGACCCAAAAATTAATTACTAAACGAAACTTCAAATAATACATCATTAGTTTTTCCTTTCGAACTCGTACAGCCAAGTGATGGGTTGCCGAGACAAAACACCTATCTTTCGTAGAAATATTTTCAAAGTCAAAACAACTACTCATAGTTTTAAAGTCCAACAAAAAAGTAACAGTATCCCAAGGTAAAAATTATCTCCTCCAGTTTTTTGCCCGGCCCAGTTCTCTAGTTGTTCTAATAGGGGGATGGTGGACCCCACCTGGACCCCTTCGTAGAAACCCCACCTGCAACTTGCTTGTGCACCCTCGATCCCCACCTTCCTCGCACTCCACCCTCATCCTTCCTCGCTAAAACCCTACCTATTGTTATAAACCCCCTTTCTTCCTCGCTAAAACCCCTACCTGTTATAGACCCCCTTCCTTCCTTGTGAAACCCCCACCCATACACACACCCCTTCCCCCTAAAAATCCCTCCCCCTCCCGTAAAACTCCCACCTACAAACCCTTCCCCTCCTTGTACCAAGAACACCACTACCAAAAAAGTGCACAAAAACCACATTTGGGCAAAGATCTTTAGCCGCGGTTGCCGAGAACGGTGGTGAAAGATACTCTTTAGCCGCGGTTTTCATAAAAAGCGATAAAATGTACTCCGGGGTTGCAAATATACCGCGGTTTTTATAAACCGTGGTAAATACTAGTCCTTTAGCCACGGTTTCTATAAACTGTGGGTATTTACTAGTCCTTTAGATGCAGTTTTTATAAACCGCGGTTATATACCATTCTTCTAACCACACTTTGTAAAAACCGTGGTCATATATAGATGCATAGTTACCGTTTATAAAAAGTATAACTATATAAATATATAGTTGTAGATATCTATCTATATATATATATTTAAAATCTATATTATCTAATATACATATAATATAATGTGTGTGTGTGTGTTTGTGTGTATATATATATATATGCTTGCCAATGAGGGCCCTCGAAATGGAACATTAACATTAAAAAATAGGTAGTTTAGACTAATGTTTATTAATTTTTCATGGTCCTTAAATAATTTTTTGGTCATATCATTGTCGATCAATGATGGCCCTCAAAACAAAATCTTTTTCCCTGGAACTTCGATTGCCCTGATTCAATGTGATATATATATATATATAATTTACTAAAAAAAAAAAGATACATAAATGCCTATATTAAATATATGTCTACAATGAAGGCCCCCAAAGGGAACATTAATTTGGAACTCAGATTAACTTGATTTCAATGTCATCAGATACCACTTTCAAAAAAATAGGTAGTTTAGACCTAGGTTTATCAATTTTCCATGGTCTCCAAACAATTTTTGGTCATATCATTGTAGGCCCGCCGTCAAAACAAAATATTTTTCCCTAGAACTTTGATTGACCTGATTTCAATGGCATCGGTCCCACTTTCAAAATATAATTTTTTGTTTTGTTTTGTAGATATATCTATACTTTACCCTCAATAAAGATATAATACATTATATATATATATATACACACACCTACATGTATGTATGAATTATATGTGTTTATGTATCTTTTTGTTTTGAAAATATTTATTTTTTATTTAATAGAAGTTTCTTGACTACTCTTGAATGATATATATATATATATATATATATATATATATATATATAACGGTATTCATTTTTTTGGTAGAAAGCTGCGGTTTTTATTAACTATAGCTAAATATTGATAGGGCTGATGTTCTCTATGCCACAACGCAGACTGCGCCCAGACACATGGGGGTGGGCGCAATGACCATCTTGCCCCCTGAGTCGCAGGCCCATGTGTCTGGCGTAGCCTACGCTGCGGCACAGAGAACATTTTCCGATATTGATATAATACCACAGTTTTTATTCATTGCAGTGGAATGAGTGGTTATCTCACCAATCAAAAGCAAACACGTATATATGTATATACGACCGCAGTTATAGAAACCGTGGTCATTAGTGAAATTCCAAGATTCAAAATTCCCGTCTGAGTTTTCGATTGCCGCTCTCATTCCCCGCCTCTTTCCCTTATTTTATTATTTAGTTAGACTTTAGCAAACGCAGGAAGAAGAAGAAGCAAACAAAAGAAGAAGAAGTAGAAGAAGAAGAAGGAGAAGGAGAAGAAGAAGAAGAAGGAGGAGACACGGTAAACTAAATTTGTGTTTTGTATTTATTTATATTTTTTTGTTTGTTTTGTTTCTAATCTTTGTCTCTTTCAATCTTTGTTACTTTTACCCTTTTTTGTGTCTAAGCTTTGTTTATTCTCGTTGCAGAGACGAGATGTGTGGTGGCGGTTGGGCATGGGGTATAGGGGAAGGGGTGGGGAGATGGTGGTTTATAGAGGCCGTAAAGTAAGTTTGAAAATTTTTTTTTTTTTTTTTTTTTCTAATCTTCTGTCACATTCAAATGTCTGTTAGTTATTTTTTCCCCTTAGTTTCTAACCTTCTATCTCTTTGTCGTTGCAGAGACGAGATGGGTGGTGGCGAATGGGCATGCGGGTGCAAGGAAGGGGTGGGGAGGAGGTAGTTTGCAGGGGCAGGGAAATGGGGTGCGGTTACAGGGATAGTGGCGGATGGGCATGGGGTGTAGCGGCAGGTGGCGGGTGGGCAGGGGTACACCTGTAGGGTGGCGCGTGGGCATGGGGATCCAGGGGAAGGGGTGGTGTGGTGGTGATTTGTAGAGGCGGTCAAAACCTGCCCCTACGGCCCTACCGGAACTAGTACGGGTGGTTTTTTTTTTTTCATAAATACTTTGTACTTAGCCGCGGTTTTAGAAACCGTGGTTAAAGTTATTATATTAAAAAATAAATTTTGAAAATAAAAACTTTTATAAAATAATTATATTTTGTCAGGAAAATATATCTCGTGATTTATGGACTCAGTTTTAAAAAACCGCGGCGAAAAAACCATTACACGTGCAGATGTAAAAACCGCGGCCATAGACAGTTTTTGAATTGCCACGGTAGATTTTGCCGCGGATCTGTCACGGTTTTAAAACCGCGGTTATTGATCTTTATCCACGGTTTTTTGATCAATGGCCGCGGAAAAAACCGTGGCTAAAGAGAACATATGTTGTAGTGCACACACCACCATATTCATGCAGCCTTTCAATTCCATCGTTGTTTTTGCAACCTTCTTTCACCTATTGCCCCTGCAACCCTCTTAACCCCATAACCTCCATTCATTTTCCACCTCCCATAGGTCCTGTTACTGTAACCTGCAATCCAACCCTTGTGAGAACCTCCTCCCTTCCTTCCCAACAACCTTCAACCCCGCACTTCTCGGACCATTGAGGCTCTCCCCTTCCTACAACCTTGTGGGGTGTTGGAAACGGTGGAGATATCCGCATTTGCTGCGACCCCTAGATTTCCTCCCTTTCGGACTATAAGGTGTGTTCCACTAAGCCACCTCTTTGTTCTCTTGATTGGTCTCTGACTTGCTTGTAGGGGACTCAATATGGGATGTTTCAAAGCTGCGATCTCTTTTTTCCCCATTAGAAGTGGAGGCCATCCTTAGGATCCCTCTGAGCTCTGAGGGAGACCAGGACTCTCTTTGTTGGGGGCCCCACACTAAAGGTACTTTTTCTGTGAAGTCAGCTTACCGGTTGGGGTCCCAGCTTATCCTAATTATCCAAGTGCTGCTTAATATCCAAGGTTGCATGGAATGTAATTTAGTCTTCAAAAGCTCCCCAAAAAGTTTTGCACTTTATTTGGAAGAAAACTATGGCTCGTTTCTCCATGGAGTCTGAATAAAAGGCCCTAATTGATGCTTCTGCAAAACTCCTATGGCTTGAATCCTAGTTCAAGGAACTTGTTTTCCCTTGCGTGGGCCCCGCCTATCCTATGGTGTGACAATATTGGCGCTAAATATTTATCTACCAACCCCGTCTTTCATGCCCTTATGAAACACGTTGAGATAGATTTTCACTTTGTTAGTGATCGGGTTGCCAAACGCCAGTTTTCTGTGCAGTTTATCTCAACCACGGATGAGCAAGCCAATGTTCTAACCAAGGTGCTACTTACTATTCGTTTTTAGTTTATGCATTACAAGTTGAAGATTCCTGCTTTGACTGTTCCCCTTGACAAGGTGTATTGACCAATATGGAGTCTCCTCTCACAATGAAACTCTATATTCGGCTCCTATATGGGGTTTATACTATTATCACATGTAGACTTCTATTCCGATTCAACTTCCATTGTAATGGTTTCCAACTACAATAATCTCTACCATTGTAGATCGAGAATGTTTAAGTCAATAGAAATACTTCTTGAATCTACACCAAGGATTTGAGAATGAAATGTTTATCAAACAACATTTTTTTATAATCTAGAGCACACTCTTGATCTAGAGTTCCAAAGAATGCATAGAAAACACAACTTTAGAATGCTAGAGAAGAGATTGTTATAGATCAATAAAATCAGTTTCAATTTTAAAATAAAAAAGAAAAAGGAGGAGAAAATGTTGGTTTCGATCAGGTATTGAGGGCTCATGTATTTTTTGTCACAAGTATGAAAGATAGGGAAGATATGTTCCTCTTCTTAAACAACCATGCTGTCATATTTTGTTGATACTCATTGCATGTGTAAGATTATCTTGATATGTTTCTTAGGAGGTACAGATTCTTCTATATGATGTAATAAGGCAAATCCAATCCACAACTCATCACACGCCAAATACTTTTCTCATTAATTTAAAAATGAAATCTCGTATAGCAAATCAAGAATTCCTAAAGTTCAAATCATAGTGACCACCATGTATTGTACTATTCTCTCTTTAATTTTTCAATATTAGTAGATGTCCATATTACAAATTCTTTCTCTGTAGATAACAAAAAGAAAACTAGAATCTAAAAAGAGAAAATAATGAGATCGACTATGAACTATGAAAGATGTAAAAGTTGAAAATGACTTTTATTTATTTATCTTTTTAATTTTCTCTATTGTGTATGGTGGAATCTGCCACCATCAAATTTGGTGTGGGGAAGCACTAGTGATGTTTCTTTTTGTGGTGGATCTCTGAAAGCCTCTACAGTACACTCATAATTTTTTTTTCCCTCTTTTTTCTTTGTTTACTTCATAAATAGTTAAAAAATTGGTTAAAATTTTTAGTTTCATCAAATTTTGGCTGAGATTTTTCAAATTTTAAAAATAATACATTTTAACCAATTCTGGTAATGATAACATTTTATATTTCAATTATTGAGGGACTTTAGGTAATGATTTCTTAGTTAATAGAGTTAGTATATTTATATGGGTAAAGCTGTTTGTAACCGAGGTGGTTACAACTTATGATATATAACCAGTCCTTTATGTCCATCACTAGACACCATTGCACTTGCCACATATAAGGATTAAATTGTCGTTTTACTTTCAGTGTATAGCAACAAAAAAAAGGGTTAAAGTGTCTACTGCATGGGTATTAAGGTAATTTTGTTGTCACACACATGATAAAGAAGGAGGGAACTTGCTGGAGTCTCCGGTAATGGCCGGAATGCCACATCTGTACTAGTTGTAAGGAAAACCAACCATTCCTCACATTTTTTACTCCACTTTCTAAATGATTTCAGAAATCAATCAAACCCATCATATTTGAGGTTTTTAAAGTTATTCAACAAATCGTAGAAAACACAAAGTTTCGGTCATATGGTGGTCGGTTCTCTGGTTTACAGTTCTTCCATATATATATGACAAGAAACCAATACAAAGAGGCCTATTCTGGCCATTACTGGCGACTCATACTTGTATATGACAAGAAACCAGAGAACCATTCGTGACTTGCAGGAAGCATCCTTTATGGAGCACCCAACTGATGATTTCTTTCATACTTGTATATGAGAACCCATTCATTGACTTATCCCCATTTGAGGATAAACCATTAATTGTTAACCAGAGAACCCATTCGTGTTTGAACGTACATCAACATCTCCCTTTTTCTACCACTCTCGAGATTTCGTTCGACCCCAAAAAATAGGGGTTTGGGCATGTACAGTCCGGTTACAAAGTCTATTTGTAATCTTCTTGATTACAAACAGACTCACCCTATATCATACTATTATATAAAAGCACGTTGTGACAAATCTTTCAGTTACCTATTCTACCCTTCGCTCTTATCTAAAATTCCATTATTCAATTCTTAATCTTTATATCATTCTTTCTTATAATTTCATATTCTTAGGTACCCTTAGTAATAATTAATATTAATAATATTTATTATTATTTAAAACAAATCTCTCCACAAAATTAGATTTACCAAAAGTAAATCGGTTAACAATTATGGAGAGAAAATCTCTCCAATTCTCTCTCATAAAATTAAGGCAATTAAAAAAAATCCTTAATTAAATAAGGTAGATATTCATTCTCTCTCTATCTCTTTTTCTTGCTGTCTTTTTATTTTATTTTTTTTTAAAATACTTTATTCTCAACGATATCTCCCCTCGCTCTCTATTTGAATCTACAAAATCTCAAAATGTTTCTTGCTGTTTTTTTTTTTTAAATATCTTTTTTTATTCTCAATGATCTCTCTCTCTCTCTCTCTCTCTCTCTCTCTCTCTCTCTCTCTCTCTCTCTCTCTCTCTCTAATTCCTAAGCAAATACCAATATCAATTCCTGGCCGATCCCGTATCGATGGGTTAGTATTGACAAGGGTGAAAATGTTAAAAAAAAAACCTAATTTTTGAACAAATAAAAGGGTAAACCTAACCGCTTGATCAATTTAGGTTACCCTTGTTTGTACTGACCCACCGATACGGGATCGCCCAGAAATTGGTATTGGACTCAGTCGATACCGATCCAAATCGATCTGTAAGTTTGGTTTACACTTTTTTATTCAAAAATTAAATTTTTTTTGTATATTTTTACTAGATCGATTTAGATCGGTATCGGCTGAGACCAATACCAATTCCTGGTCGATCTTGTATCGGTGGGTCAATATAGACAAAAGTAAGAATATATTTTATAAAAAAAACTAATATTTTGGAAAAAAATAGGGTTACCTAACCGATGCAGTCCGATAAATACGATCCCCGATCGATATCTGTGGAGATGGAGATCGATACCGATTCCTGGCTGATCCCATATCGATGGATCAATACGGATAATGAAAAAAATGTAAAAAAAAAAATCTAATTTTTTTTTTTAAAGAAAACAGGGGTAAACCTAACCGATCCCGACCAACACGGATCGGTCCGCATTGATTAGATTACCCTATTTTTTTTCAAAAAAAATATTATTTTTTAAATATTTTTACCCTTGTAGCATCTCTCTTCTCTCAATCTTTCACGTTTCCTTATTTCTCTTTCCCACTTTCCTTTTCCTTTCCCTTTTTTCTATATTTTTTGGAAAACTTAGCTACTAAAAAATTAATCTCCTTATTACCTTCAATCTTTCACGTATTTTACCGAAAAAAAATAAAATTAAATCTTTCATGCTTCATTCTTTATCTCATATATTCTATAAGAATCCTTCCGATCTTTTTTTTTAGTAGGAAGAATCCTTCACATTTTAAATACAACGCCTCTCGATCTTATATATATATATATATATATATATATATATATATATATTCTGTGAAAAATGCCTGTCTTATATCAATTTCTAATAAAGATAATTTTTCTAATAAAGATAATTTTATTAAAGTAAGATACCCTACAAACATAATTCCAAAATTTTACCCATCATCCTCTTGAATATCTTTCAACCTTCGCCTTCCTGACCGAGATCAACCAGCTTCTCAGTCTAATCATCAACACCTTCTACAGCAACAGGACGATCTTCCATCAACACCTTCTACAGTGATAAAGCACAGAATCACCTCACCAATTAGAAATTGCCACGTGGCCGACATGAGGTCAGTCCAAGAACCTAACTGAGCTGAGCAGGAAATCGGGCTGATCCGATCTCTGATAGGTCACCTGACAAAGCAGAGCTCACACAAGTCAGCCGGGGCTGAGGCCGAGCTCGCACAAGTCAACCATAAACTCCTGACCTAGCATACACAGGACAGCGTAGGCCGAGGTGACTGCCGAGACCGACCTACCAGGCCGACCTCCCAGGCCGAGCCCTCCACCAAGGTCATCATAATGACCCACCGGGAATTGCGGAGCCACGTCAACACATCCCAAGAATCACGGGATAAGGATCGAGCCACAATCCCAACGCAATACGAAATCACGCCAAGTATGGACTCTTACCTTAACAAGAGTCCGACCCCGAAAATGACTCTCCACTCCGCTCTACGCGAGAGAGCCTTCCAAAAGAAGAACTCCTACCATACTAGGACTCTCCCAACCGCCTCACCTCATCCACACTCTATAAATACCCAGGTATGGAACACAATTTGACATCTTGCTTTGACTACGCAGTTACGCTGTTGCTTTGGAGACCTGACTTGAGCGTCGGAGAGTCCTTGGCCGGAGCCACACCGACTCTCTTGTGCTCATCGCTTGGTTTTTGCAGGCTCATCCGTGGGCGAATCGGGTATCGGAGGTTTTCACCCGCAACAGATTTGGCGCCGTCTGTGGGAATGATGTCAGCAAGCCATCGTCGTTTCTACCAACTTAAAGAACAGCAACAATGGTGCACACGAGATCAGGGCAGCATAGCTTGACTTCCCGGGGGGACGATGTTTGAGTTAAAATAAAACCGTAAGCGTACGGGTCAATCGTAGCTACGGGTCGAACACGAGGAGATATACGCCACTCTATTTAACTAACTTAAAAGTAATGCAAAATGAACCAAATTAAAGTGTTAAATTAAACTAATTAAACTAATGAAAATCAATGCATCCTAACTCATAAGCATCTAACAAAATTAAGGGATTAAATCGGCGTCCTAACACATGAGCATCTAACCTATCAAACTAAAGCGAATTGAAAGGAATAAAAATGCAGCCACACATACTAACCATATAAAAAGAAATAAGGAAATAAAAATGCATCCATAAACCACAATCATATAAAATTAAAATAAAAGAAATAGAGGGGGAAGAAGAAGAAGATAGAGAGAGATAGAGGAGATGGAGAATGAGATTGAGAGTTTAGATAGTAAAACCTGGATGTGCTTGCATGAATGTAAATGAAAAGCTTGAATACTTGCATAAACTTACCATGGCCTCCTCTTCTAAATCTTCAAGTCTTGTCATCAATTTAAGAACTTAGACTAGAAGGCTTAAAACCTAAACTAGAATTAAGAAATTACAACCCAATTGAAGACTTAAATTAAAATTAAAGCATAAACTAAACCTATTATAATCATTAACTAAAAATCATAAAAGCAAACTAGAACTTAGAAAAGCCAAAAATCACAAATTAGAAGGAGAAGAAGAGAAGAAATTTCACTAAGTGAATGAGCTAAAAATTACACTAAAAACTGAATTAAAATTGAACTAGAAACTAACTAAAAACTGAACTAAAAAAACTAACTTCTTACAACCCAAAGGGCAAGGGGTATTTATAGGGGGAAGAGAAGAGAAGAGAGAAGAGGGAAGTGTAGGAGAAATATTCCCTAAGAAAAGAGAATATTCTCTTCTCCTTCCTCTTTTACAATGCCTTGAATCCTAAGAAAAAAAGAAAAAAAATAGAAAGAAGAAGAAGAGAAAATTGTTTATATAGAACTTCTATTTTTAGAAAAGTAAACTTCCAATTATAACAAGTGCTTCCTTTTCTTTGTAGATATCTTCTCCAAGCAATAAAATCAAAGATGCTTTGACTTTTCAACTTTCCATAGGTGAGAGAATATCTTTCAAAATAAATCTATCCCAAGTAAAATTCCAGAAGTGCCCTTGAGAAGTTGGAGGAGAGAGAGAGTAAGGGTGATGACTAGGATTCCTTCAAGAATAAATAAAATACTCATTCTGTCCTTCAGGAAACGTGGAGCATGGGGTATTTATATAGGCCTCACCATTGTGTTCCTTACGAAAAATCACCCAAAATAGACCCAAATTTTGTCCAATTTGGAGTTCGGGAGCCTAAGATATCTCAAGTTGAAGTTGGACTGTCCAGAGCCCTCCAAATGGAATCTTTCGGGTACAGGAAATATAACTTCTGATTATTGCGTTAAGGCCCCTAGAATCCGAATTTTCGCTTCACTTTGTCTCCGGCCGACTGTCAATAATTACAAATAAACCCCTACAGACCATTTTCGCGCTTCGTTACGGAAACGATCGTAACTTCTTCGTTTCAACTTGGAATCATGTGCCGTTTGAACCGTTACGAAGCCGACTCGATGGGCTACGTATCCATGCCATAACGCCTCTAAACTGCTTAAAAACATTTCCTTAGCATCATCTCCTCCATTTTTACAAGAATTCACCTAAAACCTAAAAAGCACAAGAAAGCACCGAGTAACTCTGTCCAATGTGGTCAAATGTATGTTTTATGCCCTAAGATTTCACACATAAATGTGCTCATCAGATTCCCCCACACTTGAATGTTACTTGTCCTCAAGTAAAGCAAAAGAAAACTAAACTAAAGAAAACAAAAGAAAATAAGAAAAACCTAACTCACTTTCGTAGGAATCACGGTTGCACTTAGCATGTGCAACAAGCTTTTAAATCCCTAGGTTACCCCTAGTGGACGAGTTGTGTCTCGTGGGTGTTTGCAGTGAATATACACCCAAAATTCAATTGTAAATGAATGCTGTAAATTTTAATCATGGCATAAGTAGGACAGTGCACATAATCCCAAAAAGTGTTCAACTAAAGATCAAGGAGCCAAAGGTTCCCCTACACTTGAATTTTATCACCCCACATCAATTCAAGTAATAAGCATGCATCAAGATTAAGGGATTTCCTCATATTTTCTGAACACTACTCACCTTCAAGTAAACCACTCATAATATCAATGGAACCAAAGACTTAGGCTTTGAGTATTTTTTACCATACTTTCTTTTTCAGGTATTAAGGCAAAAGCTTTTTTTTCTTTCTCAACAACATACTCTTTTTCTACTCCACTACTGTTCCCTGAATGACATGGTGGAGCATACACCAGACACCCAAATACTTAGTAGCTTCGCTTTTTGCATATATCCATAAGACATTGAGACATTGATGCAAGAGTTTTTTTTTTTTTTTTTTGAGTTTCCTTTCAAGGAATTTCGATCAAGTCACCCTGCTTCATGAGGCACAGTGCCCTGTCTAGTCCCAAGGAATTCCACTTTTTTTTTTTTTTTTTTTTTTTTTTTTTTTTTTTTTTTTTTTTTTTCATTCACTTCCACTTTCATGCCTTGCCTTGCCACAAACAAATTGGTCTCAACTACTAGCCAAAAGATCAAAGGGTCCATAAAACACATAGAGTAATCTAGCCATAAAATGTAGTACTCATATTTTCCAATTCAATCCCCATCACCGAATACAAACTAATTACAGTCTTTGAAAAGGGATTTCTTTATTATTTCGCATGCTAGGGCACCTAATTCCCTCTTTCTCTTGCTTTGCAATCAAAGAAACGTATGCACATAACCAAACTACTGCCACAATCAAAATTTACCAATTAAGCCCAATATATCCCCCCCCCCACACTTAATTCATGCAGTGTCCTCAATGCATGCATAAAAGAAAGAATAGTGACAAGGGGGGAGATGAAGGGGCTTACCGGATATAATCAACAAAGAGGATCATGAAGAGTCATGAGCTCTACAAAAAGTGCTAGGAGCAGTAACAGAAATCTCAATCCATGGCAATTAAATGGAGAAATAGCTTCAGACCCAGAAAACACTCGACCATGAATTTTAGTAAAGCGAGAAATAATACGGAAGTTAAGCACAACTGAGAAATATCCAATAGAAAAATCTGTCATCATGGGACAGTGAAAAATGAAGGCAATAAAACTCAAGCCATAAATCCTTCCCTTCTCTCCCATTTGTAATGTAGAACACCTGTCATTCCTTGAAAAATCAACCAAAAACAGATCACAATAAGCATAAAAAGGATTATGAATAACCTCATCTAAATAATCATAAAAAATTAGAGGTTTACTCAAATCAATCCTAGCAATATAACTATCCGCTATTTGCAGAACTTGGTTTGCTAAATAAGGATCATGGAAATTTGCTTGAAAAGCATCATGACTAACATTATCCTCCTCAATAAAATCGTCAAACCTAGGAGGTTTGGACAAATCAACGTGTGAGACAATGGAATCCTCAAAATGACAATTATCTAAGTTTTCCAAAGAGAGAGGGGGATATCGAATTTCCTGGGTTTCTATGTTATCATGAAAATCTGATTCTAAATCAATAACAATACTAGGCTCACTAAAATCAGAAATTTCAGGAAAAAGTTGGACTTCTGCAGGTAGCTCATCAAATCTCGCTTCACTAATATCCTGAGGAGACTCAATCTCAACAAATAAATCATCATGAAAAACAGCTTGTTGGGAATGACTCTCATTAACCTCAAACTGGGGTGGTGGACTTTCAATATCATTAAATTGGGGATGGGACGGTTCAGGCTGACTAGGTAATGCACCCGTTTCCTCCTCTTGCACCATGGTTATCAGTTGAGAGAGTTGCTTCTCCATGGTATTTTGGCTTGTTGTGAGAAGGTCTATGTATTTCTCAAGCTCATTCAGTCTGGCCTCCTCACCCATGTTTTGAAACTCAAGGGGTTGGTGATATGGTTCAAGGAGAGGTGGTCCATTGAGATTTAATGGAGGGTTGGGCATTGGAGGACCAAACTGACCATGATATTGAAAATTGGGTGGTCCAGCTTGGTTATTCCATTGATCCCACAAAAAATCGGAATGATCATTCTACCCCTGATTGTAAGTGCCAAAAGAATTATATTGAAATTGAGGACTCACATTCTCATCACCATAGCTACCCCCATAAAGATTAGGGCATCCTTCCATAACATGGATTGTCTGAGGAAGTGACCAATCAAAATTTCTCGAAAGCCCATAGTTGGGTTGGGGAGCAAAATTGTACTGGGGTGGTGCAAAATTGTTCTCTGTCTCACTACTTTTGGCTTCCCTAACCTGTTTAAATATTTTCTCCAAAATTATGGTTGCCTTAGCATAGGTCCATCTTTCCCCCAAAGTCTTATATGAAAGTGTATCTCCCATTATTCTAAATTAACCACCTATCCCAAATTGAGGTCTCCCATAAAAAAAAAATTTTAAGAAAAATAAAAGACTAAAAAAAAAAACTACTACAAACAAGAGGGAGCCCAAGGTAGATAGTGCATCTATCCCTCAGAAATTGAAACAATGGTTCTAAAGCTGTAAGGTTGCCATATAGGTTGACAGCAAGGGAACCCGTATAGTCTTCACGAGCCACCTACAGGCGACTCCAAATGGATTCTGATGTAGGGTGGAGGACTACTATACGTTTATGTTTCCAACGCTCTCACTATGTCGCTTTCCTGTTATCAAGAGTGGTCACCTCCAAAGATAAGTCACATGCCAATCCAAACCACCCAACGAATCAAGGGGCACCAAAATTGGCTAGGTTTGGGCATATGAAGGACTTTAGATTGGGCACACACTATTTGAAACAAAAGAGAAACAAGAAGAGGTTTTCAAAAACCTTTTTTTTTTTTTTTTTTTTTTTTAAGAGAAGAGGAGAAAGAGAAGAAACTAAAGCACTTCGAATTACTTAAAAATCAAAATAAAGTGGTCAATAATCTCCCCGGCAACGGCGCCAAAAACTTGTTTGAGTTAAAATAAAACCGCAAGTGTACGGGTCAATCGTAGCTACGGGTCGAACACGAGGAGATATACGCCACTCTATTTAACTAACTTAAAAGTAATGCAAAATGAACCAAATTAAAGTGTTAAATTAAACTAATTAAACTAACGAAAATCAATGCATCCTAACTCATAAGCATCTAACAAAATTAAGGGATTAAATCGGCGTCCTAACACATGAGCATCTAACCTATCAAACTAAAGCGACTTGAAAGGAATAAAAATGCAGTCACACATACTAACCATATAAAAAGAAATAAGGAAATAAAAATGCATCCATAAACCACAATCATATAAAATTAAAATAAAAGAAATAGAGGGGGAAGAAGAAGAAGATAGAGAGAGATAGAGGAGATGGAGAATGAGATTGAGAGTTTAGATAGTAAAACCTGGATGTGCTTGCATGAATGTAAATGAAAAGCTTGAATACTTGCATAAACTTACCATGGCCTCCTCTTCTAAATCTTCAAGTCTTGTCATCAACTTAAGAACTTAGACTAGAAGGCTTAAAACCTAAACTAGAATTAAGAAATTACAACCCAATTGAAGACTTAAATTGAAATTAAAGCATAAACTAAACCTATTATAACCATTAACTAAAAATCATAAAAGCAAACTAGAACTTAGAAAAGCCAAAAATCACAAATTAGAAGGAGAAGAAGAGAAGAAATTTCACTAAGTGAATGAGCTGAAAATTACACTAAAAACTGAATTAAAATTGAACTAGAAACTAACTAAAAACTGAACTAAAAAAACTAACTTCTTACAACCCAAAGGGCAAGGGGTATTTATAGGGGGAAGAGAAGAAAAGAGAGAAGAGGGAAGTGTAGGAGAAATATTCCCTAAGAAAAGAGAATATTCTCTTCTCCTTCCTCTTTTACAATGCCTTGAATCCTAAGAAAAAAGGAAAAAAAATAGAAAGAAGAAGAAGAGAAAATTGTTTATATAGAACTTCTATTTTTAGAAAAGTAAACTTCCAATTATAACAAGTGCTTCCTTTTCTTTGTAGATATCTTCTCCAAGCAATAAAATCAAAGATGCTTTGACTTTTCAACTTTCCATAGGTGAGAGAATATCTTTCAAAATAAATCTATCCCAAATAGAATTCCAGAAGTGCCCTTGAGAAGTTGGAGGAGAGAGAGAGTAAGGGTGATGACCAGGATTCCTTCAAGAATAAATAAAATACTCATTCTGTCCTTCAGGAAACGTGGAGCATGGGGTATTTATATAGGCCTCACCATTGTGTTCCTTACGAAAAATCACCCAAAATAGACCCAAATTTTGTCCAATTTGGAGTTCGGGAGCCTAAGATATCTCAAGTTGAAGTTGGACTGTCCAGAGCCCTCCAAATGGAATCTTTCGGGTACAGGAAATATAACTTCTGATTATTGCGTTAAGGCCCCTAGAATCCGAACTTTCGCTTCACTTTGTCTCCGGCCGACTGTCAATAATTGCAAATAAACCCCTACAGACCATTTTCGCGCTTCGTTACGGAAACGATCGTAACTTCTTCATTTCAACTCGGAATCATGTGCCGTTTGAACCGTTAAGAAGCTGACTTGATGGGCTACGCATCCATGTCATAACACCTCTAAACTACTTAAAAACATTTCCTTAGCATCATCTCCTCCATTTTTACAAGAATTCACCTAAAACCTGAAAAGCACAAGAAAGCACTGAGTAACTCTGTCCAATGTGGTCAAATGTATGTTTTATGCCCTAAGATTTCACACATAAATGTGCTCATCAGACGAGCTACAGCCCGTTGTGCAGGCGAGGTGATCACCGCCCCCTGAAGCCTCGCGGCAACGCGCGACCGGAAGACCCCCTCGGGCAGGGGGTGCGCAGCCCAGCACGGGCGCCGCAGCCAATCCCATTCCCCTGCCAGAGGATGGGAATGGTAGAAGTGTGGTCGACACAGCAGCGGCTGACCGGGCACAGGTCGTGCCAAACTTGAACGGGCTGAGCCTACCAGCGCCACCGCCCTTACCGGAGAATTTGGACCCCGAAGCCTCGGCAAATAACCGGCAAGTTATGGACTTGCAGCTGCAGATGCTCCACACCAACGAGATGCTGCGCACTTTCATGACCCAGATGGCCCGGGGTGGGCTGATGGGCCAACCACTGGTCGCGCCCCCTCCAGCCCAGGTGCGCGTAGAGGGAAACTTACAGCAGAATGGTGGTTGGCGTCGGGCCGAGCAGAGCCGGGCCGCGTCATCACACCCGTCTCGTCAAAAGACTCCTCCTCCACGCCCTAGTAGAGGTGCTTGACGGGATGAACAAGAGCATCACCGAAGCCCGGGGGCAGGGCAAGAAATTGAGCCAACGGGCTAGAAAGCAAGAAGGCCGGTATTTTCCGATCTGCTCGGAGAAGACGGGCAGGCGGGGGCCTAGGGGAAATCAAGAACAAGGGAACGAGCCAAATGGGAGAGGTGTTGCGAGGCAAGGAGAAGGATCTCGCCATAGCCCCCGGCGTCGAAGCCCGCCTCCCCGAGAAGAGCAACAGAGGAGCCCCCATGGGTCCAATTTCCAGGTGGAAAGAAGAATAAGGAGGGATGGTGCTGACAGAGCCGACCTGAACGGCCAACCACAGCGGGAAGACCAAGTATACCGACCCCGAGCTGAAGGACAAAATGGTCGACCTAGGTCGAGTGAACAAGACAATTTACACCCGGTGGATGAGCCGAATGGCCGAGCACCTGAAACTGAGCTGGAAAGGCTGCTACGAGACCCAGCCGAGTAGGTGTTGGGATTGAAGAAACAGGCGACCTCGGATGCCTATTCACTGGTCGGATGACACCCTTATCCTCCCTAAATCACGACCGCGCCACTACCGGCGGGGTTCAAGCCACCACCTTTTGACAGGTATGACGGGACGACCGACCCAACAGATTATATCAACTACTTTAATGCGATGATGACCATGTATAGGGGAATCGAGATTATTTCTTGTCGGGCTTTCCCCGCATCTCTCAAGGGCGCGGCCACCTCATAATTCTCCTGGTTACCGCCGAACTCCATAATAGGCTTTGCCCAGCTTTGTCGAGCTTTCGTCATGCGCTTCCAGAGTAGCATGAAACACAAGAAGATGACAATCAACCTCCTCAGCGTGAAGCAAAGGTCTGACGAGTCGATCCGAGCATTCGTCTCTCGCTTCAACAAGGAATCCTTAGACATCAAGGATTTGGATGAGGCCACGGCTCATACTGCCATGAGCAACGGACTCACCGACATGGACCTGATCAAGGACTTGGCCCGAAAACCAACCAAAAACATGGCCGAGCTCTTGGAAAGGTGTAATGAGTTTGCAAATATGGCGGAGGTGCTCCAAGTGCGAAAAACGACTGAAAGCAAGGGAGAGAAGAAGAGGTCGGCCGCAGACGACCAGAAGGATGAGAAGAGGACTAGGAGTGACCACCGAGCCGAAAGGTCAAATCGAGTTCAAAGTCCAGATTACACCTCTTTGAACGCATCGCGGAAAGAGATCTTAATGCAAATCCAAGATGACGGATACATCCGTCGTCCTCGGCCAATGCAAGCCGGGTCATCCCGGAACCCTAACAAGTATTGTCTATTCCATAAAGACAACGGTCACGACACCAAAGATTGCTATCAGCTAAAGCGAGAAATTGAAGAGCTGATCAAGGCAGGTCACTTGAAGAGGTACATCAGGGGAGGCCGAGAACACCGCGGAGGTCGAAGGCCCAAGGACCATGACTAGAAGAGGGCCGAGCCGAGGTCCGAGAATAGGCTAACCGAGCGGGACGAGAGTACAGCCCGAGCTGACAAAAAAGATGAGGAGGTCGGGCCGGATATTGACAAAGGAACACCCATTTACACCATCCTCGGAGGGCCTGGACAAGAGTCTACTCGAAAGGCCAAGGCAAATGCGAGGTTTGTCAGAGTTACCGAGATGCCCACCAAGAAGCTCAAGCCAGCGGCGACGATCTCCTTCACCGAGACCGACCTCGAAGGTATAAGTTTACCTCATGACGATGCTTTAGTGGTGCAGGTAGAAATTGCGAAGAGACCCGTCCATCGGGTATTGATCGATACCGGCACATCCGTGGACCTTATGTCGCTAGACGCATATCGACAATTTGGCTTCGGCGATGAAGCACTCAAACCGGAGGGCACCTCACTTCACGGGTTCCCCGGAGCCGCCGCCACCATCAAGGGCTCAATCGACCTACTGGTCACGATCAGACAAGCTCCATGTCAAGCAACGATCCAGGTCAAATTCATGGTAGTACGATCAGTGGTGGCTTTCAACACCATACTCGACTGCCCATCATTGATCGCTTTCCAAGCCATCATCTCACCGACGCACTTGAAGATGAAGTTCCCTACCGACAACGGTATCGACGAGGTCTGAGGTGACCAGAAGAAAGCACGGGAGTGCTATGCTACTTTTGTCAAGCAAAACAAAGGCAATGTCCGAGGAATGGCAATGTGCGTCAAGCACCTCCCTGAGGATCAGCGGGATGAGCTCACTAAAAGGAGAGGATGACCCATGGAAGACCTAACCCCATTCTCCCTCAGCGAGGAAGACCCAACAAAGGTGGTCCAGCTCGGTTCATTGCTGAGTGAGGATCAAAGGAATCAGCTCGAAAACTTCTTAAAGGCGAACGCCGATGTCTTCGCCTGGTCAGCCGCCGACATGCCAGGCATACCCAGGCACATAGCCTAGCACCGACTCCACGTGGATCCAAGCCGAAAGCCGATCCAGCAGAAGAGAAGGAACTACACCCTTGATCGACAAGCTGCGATCAAAGAAGAGGTGGAGAAGCTTCAGCAATTAGGGTTCATCTGAGAAGAAAAATTCTCGACCTGGTTGGCTAACGTCGTCATGGTCCCTAAGCCGAACGGGAAGTGGAGAATGTGTGTCGACTACACCGACCTCAACAAGGCTTGTCCGAAAGATGAGTACCCGCTACCTCAAATCAACCTCTTGATCGACGCCATGGCAGAGCACGAAATGCTAAGCTTCATGGACGCATATTCCGGCTACAACCAAATCATGATGCATGTGGAGGATGAGTCATACAAGACATTCCGAACTGACCAAGAAAATTTTTGCTACAAGGTCATGCCATTCGGATTGAAGAACGCCGAAGCGACATACCAGCGGCTCGTAAACTATATATTCCACAAGCAGATCGGAAGAAACATGGAAGTCTACGTGGACGACATGTTAGTAAAGAGCTTGAAGGCCGAGCACTACTTGGCCGAACTAGAAGAGGCCTTTAGCGTATTGAGGAAGAACCAAATGAAACTAAACCCCGCCAAGTGTGCATTCGGCAGAGCCATAGGCATAAAGCGATTGAAGGTGCGAGGAGACTCCCAACTCGTGGTCAACCAGGTCAACGAAGACTATGAGGCGAAAGATGAAAGGATGATAGCTTACCTGAACCGAGCACGGGAGATGATTTCTGAGCTCAAGAACTTTGAAATGACTCGAGTACCGAGGAAAGAGAACGCATGGCCGACACCCTATCTAGGTTGGCTGAGGCCGACCTCCCAAATCTGAGCCAATCAGTACACATTGAGATTCTAGAGAAGCCTTCCTTACAAGAAGAAAGCGTCAAACACATCGAGGAGGATAGGCCGACCTGGATGGACCCCATTGTAAGCTACTTGGAGAATGACCAGCTCCCGGAGAGTCGGGAAGAAGCAAGAAAAGTCAAAGTCTAAGCTGCCAAGTACACCATGATTGACGGAGTGCTTTATAAGAAAGCCATCTTGGCGCCCCTTCTCTGATGCCTCTGGCCGAAGGGCGCTGAGTACGCCTTGGCCGAGGTGCACGAAGGAATATACGGGAGCCACATGGGTGGTCAAGCCCTAGCATACAAGATATTGCGACAAGGTTTCTACTGGCAGAAAATGCAAGCGGAAGCCATGAAGTACGTGAAGACGTGCGAGAAATGTTAGCTCTTCACACCAGTGCCAAGCCGACCTGCAACAAAGCTGACCCCAATGCTGAGCCCGATCCCCTTTGCTATGTGGGGGATGGATATTCTCGGGGATTTCACCCCGACATCAGGGAATCGAAAGTATGTGGTCATGGCAATCGACTACTTCACCAAGTGGGTCGAGGCTGAGCCCCTGGCAACCATCACCGAGAAGAGCATGGAAAAGTGCTTCCGAGAAAAGGTCATCCACCGGTTTGGACTACCAAAAGTGCTCATCACGGATAATGGCATGCAATTCAATAACCCAGCCTTCAGAGTGTTCTGCGAGCACTTCTATATTGACTTTTGACCAGTCTCGGTAGCTCATCCATAAGAAAATGGACAAGTAGAAGTGTCCAATCGAACATTACTCGCCAGCATCAAGAAAAGGTTGGATGAGGCCAAAGGAAGATGGGTGGAAGAGCTCCCAAGTGTCCTATGGGCATATGGG